>NC_091951.1:143870286-144170286 GCF_031021105.1 Erythrolamprus reginae | reverse complement strand
TCACAAAGATCCCCCCCCCACACACACAATGGTAGAATTGGCAAATGGTACGGTTTCCAGTGAGAATCTATATATTTTGGCAGCCCAGTCCTGTTCATTGACTGGTGAGCTCTTAGTCACTAACTGAATTAGTGCAATTCTGAAAGTTTGACCCCGGTGGTGGACTCCTGCCAATACAGTTAATTGTGCGCAGCTCCACGGCTTTGGCACACAAATGCGGGATCGAGTGCAATTTTGTTTCCCGCACCTGAAGCAAAAAACCTCACCGAAATGCACATGCATATGCGAGATTTTACAAGTGCGGGAAGCAAAATTGCGCTCAATCCTGCTTTTGCGCACCAGAGTCGCAGAGCTGTGCACAATTAGCCATACCAGCAGCAGCCCGCCACTGGTTGACCCTCTCATAATGCCATGCCTATGATGTCTATAGACATGATTCCAAATATATAGCATCAATTATGTGCACTGCCTTGGTATGAACCACTGTTTATACACTGGGGAACCTGATAGTGCAGGATTTGAGTCTCTGTGAAAGTTAATGCGTAAATAGTGTTGCACACTTAAAGACCTCTGCAGTATATGCCTGTCTGGAAGCAACTTAGTAAGTTAGTAAAGGGGATTTGGGGGAAGGGCCTGTAATAATATTTGAATATTATAATATTTGAAACACGCGTAAATGGGCATTTTTTTCAAGTAAAAAAGCCAAAGATTTACAACTTAGGATTTGTGGACTGCTGCTTTTGTTTATTCATTGGTCTTTTAGATTGAACAATATTGTTTTTCAATTGTAGTTTGATGAAGCTTTCAGAGTGGTAATCAGTCTTTCTCTTTTTCTATGTTAGATTTTCATATTAAGATCTTAATTTTATGTACCTGGAGCAGCAATCCATAAAAGGTCTAATCTAAATCAAATGAATATATTCAAAATCCTATTCTGTCTTTTGCACCAAAGTGGGAGTGAAAGTTAGGAGTCTGTTTCAGAAACCTGACTTTTCCAATGGGTTCTCTTTCTAGTATTTGACAACTTGTGTGCTATTGAAGCTCTGTCACGTTTAGGCAGCTGCTGAGAAAAGAAGTGTGACTTGAGCAGAGAGAAAAATTGAGTTGTTTCTTATTACTGTCACCAAATAAGTGTGATTTAGCTTTTAAAAATCTCTCCCTTTTAGTCTAATATGTTTCTGTTAACCACTAATCATTTGTGAAATATCTGAATATAAACTAGTTTTGGTATATTCCCAGAATTGGTTTGTGCCAGCAACTAACACACATACAAATAGGCAGTTTTAAAGACTGAAATGTCTTTTCATATTTCTCACATTTAAATATCACATCTCAGTTTCTGTCTCACTCAAGTTTTGATCTGCATTAATAATACAGGATTCAAAAACAAATAAAACAGAAGATATTTATTTTTAAAAAACTACCATAGCTGCCTAGTGTAAGATTTAGTTTACATTGCAAATTATCTACTACAATCTCTGTCTCTCCTCCTTCTCTCTCTGAATTTTTTTAAAATTGTGAATTCTAAGGAAAATATGGAGATTCCTGGATCTATCTATTTTTCATTCCAATTGTATTAAAACGTATTATATATAAAACATATTTATAAAACGTAAATTGTATTAAAACCCTATGTAGCTTCTGCTCTGGCAATCTCACACTACTTACCAGAGCTTACAAAACTTTTGCCAGACCCATCCTCGAATACAGCTCATCTGTTTGGAACTCATATCGCATCTCAGACATTAACACCCATGAAAATGTCCAAAGAAACTTCACCAGAAGAGCCCTTCACTCCTCCACTTGAAATAGAATACCCTACGAGACTAGATTTTCAATCCTGGGCTTAGAAAGCTTAGAACTAAGACGCCTTAAACAAGATCTAAGTATTGCCCACAAGATCATATGCTGCAACATCCTGCCTGTTGGCGACTATTTCAGCTTCAACCACAACAACACAAGAGCACACAACAGATTTAAACTTAATATTAAGCACTCCGAACTTGACTGTAAAAAATATGACTTCAGTAACTGAGTTGTCAAAGTGTGGAACTCATTACCGGACTCCATAGTGTCATCCCCAAACCCCCAACATTTTACCCTTAGATTATCTACGGTTGACCTATCTAGATTCCTAAGAGGTCAGTAAGGGGCGAGTACAAGTGCACTAGAATGCCTTCCGTCCCCTGTCCTATTACTCTCCTATATCTCCTATACCTTTCTTCTATTCCTATATCTCTTCTTCTATTCTTTCATTGATATGTTCTATTACTATATCTTCTTTTCTATTCTTTCTTAGATATATTTTACTATGAGTATCTCCTCTATAACCTTCATCATGTATTTTTATATATACACCCACTAAAACCCTCATTGTGTATTGGACAAAATAAATAAATAAATAAAATTAAATAAACCAACCCATCATATTTGAGGAGAAAACTCAGATTCTTTCTTGTAATTTTGGGGTTCTCCAAATTTTTGAGGACTTAGACCCAGTGGTGAAATCCAATTTTTTTAATTACCAGTTCTGTGGGCATGGCTTAGTGGGCATGGCAAAGGAAGGATACTGCAAAATCTCCATTCCCATCCCACTCTGAGGCTAGCCAGAGGTGGTATTTTCCGGCTCTCCAGACTACTCAAAATTTACATTATCAGTTCTCCAAAGTGCTCAAAATTACTTTACTGTTTCTTCAGTAAACAGAACCTGTCAGAACCTGCTGTATTCCACCCCTACCTAGACACCGATAATACTAATAATTTCTCACTAAAAATGCAGAGGTAGGATAATGGAAAGAAGAACACACACAAACAGATGGAGGGGAGAGATAATAGAGTAGAGTAGAGTAGAGTAGAGTAGAGTAGAGTAGAATAGAATAGAATAGAATAGAATAGAATTTTATTGGCAAAATTATATAAGAAAAGATAAGAATTGTCAAGAATCATAAGATACAACACTTAATTATAGTCATGGGGTACAAATAAGCAATCAAATCATATTAGGAACCAGTCAATATAAATTGTAAGGATACAAGCCACAAAGTTATAGTCATATAAGGGAGGAGATGGGTGATGGGAATTATAAGAAGATTAATAGTCATGCAAACTTAGTAAATAGTTTGA
This sequence comes from Erythrolamprus reginae, assembly GCF_031021105.1. Lineage (NCBI taxonomy): Eukaryota > Metazoa > Chordata > Lepidosauria > Squamata > Dipsadidae > Erythrolamprus > Erythrolamprus reginae. Next base: position 144,167,163 of record NC_091951.1, on the reverse strand, counting down.
CAATGTTGAGGGAATTATTTGTTTAGCAGAGTGATGGCATTCAAGGGGAAAAAGAGAGAGGGAGAAAAGTAGGCACCTTCCTTAGTACCTTCCTTCAGTCCCACAATGGACTGAAGGAAGAAGGAAATAGATTCTCCTTTTCTTACATTGCCACTTAACTTTAAACCAATTGATTATGAAAGTAGCCATATGCTTTACAAATAATATTAATTGTTATCCACATGGCTCTCCATGCAGTTGGCATATTGTTTAAACCAAGTCATCTCCCAAGAAATTTGTGTCCTGTGAGAATGTCACATTGATATGTAATTGCTGTGTGCAGAGCAGCTGATTGTCTGCTTTAAATGGAAATCTGACCACATGAAATATTACTTTGCCTTCCTGTTGAGCTCGCCGACTTTGTAAGTAAACTCATACATAGGCCTACCAAATAAGGATTATGTGAATACAGTATGATAAGAATGGATTTTTTCAGGGGTCAGATATTTTGCATTCAACTTCACACTGATGCCATAGCCCTTTGTGCCAGCAGAGTGTTATATTTCAGAAATCAATGCCAGTTACTCTATTCTCTGTTCAGTTATTGAGTCCCGCACAGCTTTAAGGCTGCTGTATAAATTTCAGAAGAGATTGTATCTGATTAGCTACTGAGAAACTGAGATGACAACCAATTGTCATGCCAAGGTATGATATGTGAAATTGCACAATGAAAAGAGTAAGTGTCATTAGAATGCAACGCATGTCTTGCATTGTATCTACAATATGTAGCCATGTACTGTTTGACTTATTGACACTGTCAATAAGGAGAATTTAAAAAGGAAATTTTCTTTGTGGCTGCTTGATTTAACTAATATTCATTCAGTGCATGCAGTCCTCATTCATTCATTCTTCTCTGCTGTCTCCTGGAGGAAGCAGCATTTTTGGACTTGTCACATAAGCCAAACAAGCTGTTTCCATGCCACTGCAACATATTATTTTATGGCTTTTAGACCTAAAGTACAGGTCTCACAATCTGGTTTGTCATCTCATGAAAGAAAGCTGTTTAACTAGAAAATTGCTTAACTTTACTGAACCAATAGTGAACATCTTTGGTATTATACAGTAGTACAAAGATAAAAAATGATACAAACTAAAAAAAGAAAAGAAAAAAAGTACAGAAAAGAATAAAACTGAAAGAAAAATAGAAAAGAAAGAAAAATAATAATAAAAAGGAGCCTTGGTGGCGCGGTGGTTAGAGTGCAGTACTGCAAGCTACTTCTGCTGATCACCGGCTACCAGCAGTTTGGCAAATCGAATCTCAGTAGGCTCAAGGTTGACTCAGCCTTCCATCCTTCCAAGGTCAGTAAAATGAGGACCCAAATTGTTGGGGGCAATATTCTTACTCTCTGTAAACCACTTAGAGAGGTCTGTGAAGCACTGTGAAATAGTATATAGATCTAAATACTATTGCTATGCTAAAAAGTAATATATATATATAAATGATTTAGACTTCAACACACAAAGTATATCTAATTTTAGTAACTTATCACCTTCTGTTAAAATATAAAATATGATACCGTGAAAGTCCATTAAAGGTTACCAGATATAACAATATATTTATTTTAATCTTGATCAAATAAACCAACTATTCCTTCCTTTTATTTTTGACAATCTTGACCTTTAGTCTCTTCAAATAATGTCCTAGAACTTGAATTTTTCTCCATTTTTTTCTTTATCTCTTTTCACAAAATTTTCAAAGCTTATTGTCTCTTTTGTATATCCAACATAGGAAAATTATCTATATCACTCTTGTGGTTTATTGTTTGTATATTCCTTTTAATTGTAAAGGTGTCAGCAGGTTTATTTTCTATGTCCAGCTTCTTTTTCCATATCATTCGGTCATTTTTAAACCCACTTTCAAAATAGTTTCAATATTTTCAGGTAAAACTTGTTCCTCTTTTATAACATATTTTAAACACCATCTATCTAAAGAAGCAGACATTCTTAAAATTAATTTCTGCTCTGTTATTTAAAAATATCCTTCCATATGTTCAATGTTAAAATACTTTGCTTCATTTTGCATTAATAATTCAAATTGAAGAATTCCCTTTCTTTAATGATTTTTAGTTCCTTTGAGTCACTTTAATGTCCAATCTACAAAGTCTCATCCTATTGCTTTTTTTAAAGAAAAATTTAAAAAATCTGGGGATATGGGAAAACCTGGAAACCATCAGGTTAAAGTCAGCTGGTTCTTGTTCTGCCTCCGGTCTCAACCGCCCGTAATTACAGAGTAATTAGTCCAGGAAGACACACACTACACAATAAAAGGAAAATATAAACAGAAAAACAGAAACAGCTCCCTTTTTAAATGTCAAAGGGATTTTCTGGCACACACAAGGCACAGGTTAAATGCAGTCCAATTGCTCACCCAATAACTGGGAAATTGAGTCCAATTCTAAAGTCCAGAGAGTCCACACACACAATCCTGAAGAGCAAAAACCACGATCTTGACGAAACAATGAATCAGATAAACTGCCATGAAGCTAAAACACCAGGTTGCACTTTTATCTGTAGCACTAATTACAGCAGCCCCACCCAACCACAGGTGGTTTCATTTTCTCTTGTAATAATCCTTCAGTTGTTGTCTCCTATGCATCACTCTACGCATGTGTGGATGTGTCATTAATTCTTCTTCAGAATCCAGGGATGATACAGATGACTGTTCTCCTCCTGGGCTGTCTGCCAAACTCCCTTCTTCCCTGTCACTCACGCTTCCTTGGTCAGAGTAGACTTCGTCAGCAGATTCTACTGGGAGCAAAACAGGCCTGCTGCATGTGGATGTCTCCCAACATCCACCTCCACATTCCTTGGGGCAGGAGCTGGGCCAGAGCTAACCACAACAGTTGTATTCTGAAAATAAATAGCTATAGAGTGTCTAAAAAAGACATGTTCCACCAAATTAAAATCCATTCTAACACAAATTTATTGTTTTCTGTTTCAGAATCTTTTTGAGCTCAAAAATTACAATTCCTCATCTTTAAAAAAAATGCATACAGAATTGTTCAGTATATACACATGCACACACACACACACACACACACATTACACATTAAATGTATATATTAGAAAAATGCATTGAAGGAAAAAGTAGATTTTTTAAAAATAGCAAAACACAATGATGTGCATATTTGATGGACTGAACAAATTTTTTAATACATGTGTAGATAGACCTGTACATAGCTCTTCAAGTTCCTAAGCAGATATTTTCATGTCAATAACAAATGATTTTTCTAACTGTGGAGGAAAAGGGCTGATCAAGAACCTTTCACATAAAAGAGATGCATTGTTTTATTGCATTCTGATCTACCGGAGTGATCAAATCCAATCACTGGTGAAGAACGTATTTTATATACAGGTGACCCTATGTTCTGTCCTCGACATCTTATGTTAGGAAAGATCTCTTCTACATCTCTGTCCAGCTGCTCAGACAGAACTGATTTTTCTCAGTCTGCTTAAGAGACATCAGATGAACTGGAGGATAGCCCTGAAGCATTAAGGCCACCCCATCACCTCCCCTGTTTGGTTTAGCACACACACTTTTCTCTCTTCCTATGTCATTAATGATAAAAGGCATCATTGGGGGGGGGGAAGAGTGCAACCTCAAAACTATTTGGTAGATAAACTGTGTATAAAAGACACAGCACAGTATCAGGAAGAAGAGTGGGCAATACTCCAAACTAATTATACTGTTGAAAATGTGAAAAATAAATTCGCGGGAAAGAGACATTGTTCAGAAGATCCACTGATCAACATACTCTTGAGGTTGAGTTAGAGCTTCCCACTACCTCATTTAATTAACTCAATCTGACTTTTATAGGGGTTTATGTTATGTTTTTCCTTGTTCAGTAAACAAACAGCAGAAAATTAAAACAGGGCAGCTGCCAGCAAATGGTAAATTTAATTGAAAAATAATGAATTGCCATAGGATACCACCAGGGGTTTTGTCAAGATAAAGTTATTTATCCTGGAAAGCTTCTATTTGCATTTCCCCCCAGAACTTGAGATATAAAATAGTAAGGGGAAAGAAAAGAGAAATAAACTGCTAGATACTCTTGGGCTGAAAACTAAAAGGGAAAACCTTCCAAGCTGTGTTACCATACAATATTTTTCATTTCCTTGGATATTACAGAATTAAAGATATTACAGAATTAGAAGGGATTTTAGAGGTCTTCAAAACCAAACTCCTATAGGAGATCCTATAGCGATGATGGTGATATGGCAGATACAGGTGGCACGTGGAGCCATATCTGCTACATGCGAGCTATTGCCCTAGCTCAGCTCCAATGTGCATGTGTGGGCCAACCAGCTGATTTTTGGCTCAGACAGAGGCTCTGGGAGGGTGTTTTTGTCTTTCAGAGTGCAGTATTTGCTCAGTTACAGCCGCAGATTAGAGCCGTGCGATAGGCATCCCTATCCAAGGTACTGATTGGCCGCCCGTCCCTAGTTACAATGTAAGCGGGAAGTTTCTCTCTGTGTGGATTGGGTGCTGCCTCAGGCAGCTCATTCATATATAAGCCTGTATTCTGTTTTGCTCACTAAGCTTGTACCTGCCTTGTCTGGCATGTGTCTGTAATAAACAGTTTGGTTTACCGAGGCCTCTTTACACTGGCGACGAGGAAGTGAGCCTGTCGCGGAAGACTGACCGTTGTGACAGTAAGTCAGGATGTCTGTACAATTAACATTTGCCCCCTTTGATCCTCAAGGGGAGACGTGGGACTCTTATGTCGCCCGCTTCGATTGCTTCCTGATCTCCAATGGATACATGGAGATTTCAGGGGATAGAAAAAGGTCCTATTTTCTGGGGTTTTGTGGCCCAGACATGTTTGAGACAGCTCGTGCCTTGTTTGCCCCAGTTTCCATCCATGATGTGCCTTGGGAGGATTTTTTGAAGACGTTACAAGACCATTATGCCCCTGCCCCTTCACGGTGTGTGCAGCGTTATAAATTCTATCAGCGCAACCAAGCCGAGGGGGAGTCAATTAATGACTTTGTGGCCGCTCTCCGCCGAGTGGCTTTATATTGTGAGTTCGTGGATCTTAATGACTACCTAGTGGATAGATTAGTTTTCGGAGTGCGAGATGGTCGCCTCAAGCGGCGTCTCCTGGCTATCCGGGACTTGACATTTCAGGCGGCGCTGGCGGAGGCTCGCGCTTTCGAGTTATCCACTCAATCATTGGCCACGATGGACAGCTCCATAAATATCACACAAAAAGCACCTAGTGTGGTGGATAAGCCCAAGGTTTCCCTGGATGAGGAGAGCACTGTGGGGGCGGAGGAAGAAGAAGTTTGCAGGCTAGCTGCAAATCGAGCTCGAGAACTGCCTGCTGGGTGCCCCCGTCCCCCGCTGTCACCTTGCCGTGGATGTGGGGGTAGTCATTTTATGTCCAGTTGCCCGTCCCGGGACGTGGCGTGTTGGCGCTGTGGCGCTAAAGGCCACCTTGCCAGGGTCTGCCGCTCTCGCAGATCTCCTACGACCGCGTTCAAAGAGCAGAGGGAGTTCCAAAGCTTCAACCCCCGGGGAAAACGGAGATTTCTCCCGGGTCGGAGGGAGGACTGCAATGCTGTTTACAGCCGCCCTCATCCATCTCCTACTTATGTCAGGAAGACGTCCGATTCTGCCAAAAAAAATTCAGTTGTGGTTCAACTGGGCAGCTCAAGGTGCCACATGCAGGTGGACACGGGCTCGGCTCATTCGTTAGTTTCTTGGGCCACCCTGAAGCGTTGTTTTCTGGCCATGAGCAAGAGTCGCCTGCAGCCCTGCGCGTTGAGCCTGAGGGACTACCAAGGAGCTCCGATTCCACTTCTCGGCGAAGGTCGTTTTGCAGTCCTCTTCAAGTCTTTTGCCGGCAGATTACCACTCATTGTGGTGGATGGACCATTTGCAAACCTCCTAGGACTAGACTGGTTCACTTCTCTTGGACTCTCAGTTATAGGGGTAAATGTAGTAAAGGGGGAGTCGGGTTTTGACAAGTTGGCACGGGAATTTCCTACCGTCTTTGACGGCAATTTGGGGTGTTATACGGGGACCCCGATTTCTTTTAGTTTGGATCCGCAAGTTCCAGCGGTTCGTTTAAAAGCCCGCCGTGTGCCTATTTCCCTCCGACCGAAAGTGGATGCTGAATTGGACAGACTGATTGCTCAGGGGGTTTTGGAGCAAGTAGATCAAGCGGTGTGGGAGACCCCGGTGGTGATTGCATTCAAGGGGGATGGCGGTATCAGATTGTGTGGGGACTACAAGTGTTCCGTGAACAGAGCATTGGCCCACCATTCATACCCCCTGCCTGTAGTGCAACAGTTACTGCACACTCTGGGGGAGGGTCGGGTGTTTGCGAAGCTTGATCTCTCTCAAGCTTACCAGCAGCTTCCCGTCGATTCTTTAACAGCAGAGGCCCAGTCCATTATAACCCATCGGGGGGTATTCAAATGCAATAGGTTGCAATTCGGAGTTTCCATTGCCCCAGGGATATTCCAAGGTTTGATGGAGCGGCTGTTATATGGGCTGGATGGGACGGTGCCGAACTTTGATGATGTCCTAGTGTCAGGGAGTTCCATAGACGAATTAATGACACGGGTGAGGAAGGTCTTGTCCAAGTTCAGGGACGCGGGCCTGAAGCTGAAAGCCAAGAAATGTGTGTTTGGTGTTCCCCAGGTGGAGTTCCTGGGCTTTACTGTGGATGGACAGGGAATCCACCCGACCCCTGATAAGACTCGAGCCATCAGGGACGCCCCCAGGCCACAGTCTAAGGTGGAACTCCAGGCTTTCCTAGGACTGCTGAATTTCTATGCGGTCTTCATCCCGCATAAGGTGTCGGTGGCCGAACCTTTACACCAGCTGCTGGATAAACATTCCAATTGGCATTGGGGGGAAAGGGAGGAAGTCGCATTCAAGGGGGTCAAGGAAATACTTACCTCTAACAATGTCCTGGCACAATACTCACCTGGGTTGCCCTTAGTGCTCACATGTGACGCTTCACAATATGGGGTGGGCGCAGTCTTGAGCCACAGATTGCCAAACGGTACTGAAGCCCCCCTGGCATTTTTTCCCGCACTTTAGCCAAGGCAGAGAGGAACTACGGTCATATAGATAAGGAGGCATTGGCTTTGATAGCGGGAGTCCGTAGATTCCACGACTACTTGTATGGCCGTCATTTTGAGCTAGTGACCAATCACCAGCCTTTATTAGGACTATTATCTGGCACCCGGCAAAGTCCGATTGTGTTGTCCCCCAGAATGTCACGTTGGATCGTTTTCCTGGCAAACTATAATTACACCGTGTCCTACAAACCCGGGCGCAATATAGCTCATGCAGACGCCCTCAGTAGGTTCCCCTTGGCCGATGTCCTAATTGACCCTGCACCTGCATGCTCAGTTTTCACCCTCTCCGAAGGGGTTCTCATGCTCTCTGCATCCGATGTGGCATGGGAAACAGGGTGGGACTTCACCTTATCTCAGGTAAGGCAATGGGTGTTGAGGGGCTGGACAGTTTCTGCCCCAGCCGAAGAATATGTTCCCTTCCTCAAATGTCGGACTGAATTCTCTGTGGAAAAAGGTATCCTGCTGAGGGGGTGTAGGGTAGTGATTCTGAGTAAACTGTGCAGCCAGGTGTTGGCACTTCTGCATGATAGCCACCCAGGTATCGTGCACATGAAAAGCCTGGCTCGGGATTATGTGTGGTGGCCGGGGCTGGACAGGGAGGTGGAGCAAAAGGTGGCGGCATGCAGAATATGCCAGGAGAACCGGCCATTTCCTCCCCGGGCTGAGCCGCTGGCATGGGAGCTGCCTGCGGGACCATGGGCTCATCTACATATAGATTTGGCCGGCCCGTTCATGGGGCAGATGTTCCTGGTTGTCGTGGACGCGCACTCCAAGTGGGTGGAGGTCGTCCACCTAAGGTCAACTCAGTCCCAGGCGATCATTGAGGCATTGATGACGTTATTTGCCACACATGGGTTTCCAGACCTCTTGGTCTCGGACAACGGGCCACAGTTTATGGCGGTGCTGTTCAAGTCGTTCCTGGCATCGGTGGGCATCAGGCACGCCCTGACATCGCCTTGGAATCCGGCCAGTAATGGCCAAGCAGAACGGGCAGTTCGTTCGGTCAAGGACTCCCTCAAAAAGATGCCACAGGGCTCATGGCAGAAAAGGTTGGCAGATTTACTATTAGCGCAGCACTCTACTCCCTGCGTGGCTACCGGCAAAACCCCGGCGGAGTTATTAATGGGTTGCAAGCTTCGGATAGTTTTGGATAGGCTCCATCCCTGGTATTCCCAGTCAGTGCCGTGGCCGGAAAACCCAGCAAGGAAGGTACAAGTGGGAGATGCGGTGTTGGCACGCTCATATTCTGGCGGACAGAATTGGGTGGAAGGAATAATAAGCAGGGAGTTGGGTCCTAGGTCTTTTGAAGTCATTTTAAGCGATGGCCGGGTATGGAGAAGACATTTGGACCAGATCCGTTTAGACATTGGAAAGAGTTCGGGTGATGGAAGGGATTGGGGCCACCCCGGGGAAGTCCTGGGGGAGAGTTTCAACCCGACCAAAAGGTTTGAAGAAACTGACATATCGGAGGAAGCTTTCCCGCTTCCAGGCAAGGAAGCCAGAGTGACGGCCCCTGAGGCCAGAGCCGAGGAATCTATAGAGCCACGGTGGTCCGGAAGGATTTGTAAGAGGCCGGAATACTTGAATGACTATGTATGTGTCAACGAAAGGGATAGGAGTGCAGTATTTGCTCAGTTACAGCCGCAGATTAGAGCCGTGCAATAGGCGTCCCTATCCAAGGTACTGATTGGCCGCCCGTCCCTAGTTACAATGTAAGCGGGAAGTTTCTCTCTGTGTGGATTGGGTGCTGCCTCAGGCAGCTCGTTCATATATAAGCCTGTATTCTGTTTTGCTCGCTAAGCTTGTACCTGCCTTGTCTGGCATGTGTCTGTAATAAACAGTTTGGTTTACCGAGGCCTCTTTACACAGAGAGCCTCCGGGGAAATGGGGGAGGGTTTTTTTACCCTCTCCCAGCTCCAGGGAAGCCTTTGGAGCCTGGGGAGGGGGAAGCACAAGCCTACTGGGCCAACCAGAAGTTGGTAAACAGGCCATTTCTGGTCTCCAGAGGGTCGGGGAAGCTGTTCTTGCCGTCCCCCGGCATTGAATCATGGGTAAGGGCACTCGCACCTGCACAATAGCACACACACTCTTTCGACACCCATCCATCACTCTCCTATAGTATAAATTCTGGACAAATGAATATATGTGAGAAACCTTTGTATATATTTTATCCTTTTCTTTGTGCCATGAAGCAGTATAAAAGGATTAACTGGACTTCACTCTCATGCCTTTTTTTTTCAAGGAAAAATACACCTAAACAGAATCATTTAAGAAATATTTTCTACATTGGATTGGAAGGGCGATAAATGGGCAAACCAACCAGGCATTAATCCCTGGGATATCACCAAAATCTCTTGGAAAAACTTGTACATACAGATAGTTCTCAGTTTGTGATTGCAATAGAGCCTACCATTAAATTGTAAGTCATGAAAGTTGTAAAGCAGATCATTACATGACTGATCTGATTTTATAACCTATTTTGCAGCAGTTGTTAAAGGAATCATCATTATTGTTAAGTGAAACTGCAGTCATTAAGAAAGCTATCATGGTGCAATGGCTGGAATGCAGTATTTCTGGGTAATTCTGCTGACTGCCATTAGTATGGTTCTCACTGGCTCAAGGTTGACTCAGCCTTCCATCCTTCTGAGGTTAGTAAAATGAGAACCCAGATTGTTAGGGGCAATACTCTGACTCTATAAACTACTTAGAGTGGTGAAGTGGTATATAAATCTAAATGCTATTGCTATTAAGCACACCCATTGCTCACTATGGGGCAGTTTTGCTGAAAACTGGAAGTAAGAAGCCTATTTCTGAGAAAAAATGTCATAAATCATGTGACTGCAGGATACCGTTGCAAATGTGGGCTGGTTTCCAAGGACTCAAAATGTGTTCATGTGAGATGAGCAACCTCAGAACATTATAAAACCTTTTGAGGGCCTAATGACAACTTCAGACTGGTCACTTATAAGGACTTTCTGTATACTTCATCTACACGTAGCTGATTGCCTCTTAGCCACTACTGAAAATCCACTTATTGGTGAGATAAGGAGATCCTAACTGATTTCATATATTGTTCTAAGCCATGTTTCATTTAATCATGGTTTATTAAATAGATAATGAGCTAACATAAACTCTGCATAGCTTAATGCAGTTTGAAAGGTCTGCCCCTCTGACAACATGCTGGGAAAAAATGTTAGGGGAGGGAGATATTTCAAATGCTTGTATGAATGTTTTGTACTGGCTTTACATCTTGAACTGAAAATGTGTAACAATTATGAATAATTAAGGATTGCATAAAGAAAAACCATGGGTTACATGAAGAACAACAAGCTGGTTCCAGACTTACAATTCATTTTCCGTGTATGAAAGGTTGGACAATAGAATTAAGATTGGCTTTCACACAAGTATCCCAACAAAGTTCCAATTCAAAACCAAACTCTTACATGTTCAGAAATACATTTTTTAAAATCATATTTTTAAAATACTTAAAATACTTAAAAGTATTGACATTTCTTTTAAATGTGATGCAGAGATGAAAGTACGGCAGAGCTGCCTAATCCTAAGGATAGATGGAAAGGAATATATTCACAGGTGAATACATGCCTAAACTAGATAATCAGAAACTGATGGTGCTGCCTTTCTTCCTGACATTAGCCAGTGGATTCCAAAATTCTCTTTATGCTGGCGTCAGGTTCTCAGCAATGTATCCAAAAGGCAGCAAAAATTGGACCATATATTTTAGCGAAGCCCAGATTCTCTTTCATATATTGGATTCCAAAACTCAATATTTTTCACATGTTTTCTTCTTTATATATATAAAAAAGAAATATGGAAGAATTAAAAGCACAAGAAACATGGGCTAAGTCATTTATTGCCAATTTTTAAAATATAAATCCTAAAACTTGGTCATACTTGGTTATCAAAGAAATATTCATTTAGCCCTACATGGAAAATGAATTATAAGTCTGGAACAAGCTTGCTGTTCTTTATGTAACCCATGGTTTTTCTTTATGCAATCCTTAATTATTCATAATTGTTACAAATTTTCAGTTCATAATTTAAAAGCACACTCACATTCACAATCTCTTCTCTCCTTCCTTGTTTTTGTTTGCTGCAAAAGCTTTTCAATACCATACAAAAAGTAACAATTTCCATCAGCATTTTGCAGAATTAGCAAAAAAAAAAAAGCTGGATGCTTCCACAATAGTCTGAGCATAAGACATGCATCTGTTTTCCATTTCAGTTCATTTCTGCTTTATTTTTAGCATTCATAAAATGACACAAATTTCCCTTACTCTTGGAAATGAGGTGTCTGCTCTTTAATTCAATGGCTTGTTAATATAAGCCATATTTTAAATTAGATCCAACTTTTTGAATTCATTTGATTTTATTTTTTCATTGCGTTTTTCTAAAACACAACACACACACACACACACACACACACACAAATATGATAATTTAAAGAGTGAGGGGGGGGATCATCATATCATCAAGCCAACATCAGAATAACCAGCAGTTCTTTAACTCAGATTTACAATATCGAAAAGAGATGCTTTAGCTACTTTTCTGAATATGGACAGGGAGAAAACTATCTTGACTTTCAGTAGCAAAATTGTTCCAGAAGGATAGAGTCATGGCCAAGAAGGTTCACCTTCAGGACTCCTGTCAGCCCTTTGAGGTGATCCAGGCAAGAAGTACCAACCGTAACTACAAACCTTGCCTTTCTTTAAAACTCCAAAAACAGTCTTGGAAATCAAAAGTGCATTTCTCTTTCCTACTTTTACTCTTCAAAAAACTAGGGAGGATCCCTTCTGAGTCTCTTTCTCTACTCTCATCCTTCCTTTGAGCTCAGATTTTGTTCATAAGACTGTTGTCTAGGCCAAGGGTCCCCAACTTTTTGGACCTCAGGGACCACTAAATTCATAATTTTAAATCCCACAGACCACTAATATGATCTGCCCAATGACTGGCTGGGTGAACGTGGCTATGTGGTCATGTGACTGGGTGGGCATGGCCAACTTAATGTCATTCATGTCAAGGGGCACCTCGTTGGCTTATATTTGCCCCACTCCTCCCAGCCACTCTTCACCTGCCTGTCCGGGCTCATTAGGGCCTCAATAGGAAGCAGTGCTAAGCAGCCACCATGAAAAAGAGTTTGCAAAACAGCAGGCTCAGTTCAAATTGGATCTGACAGAGAGGGAGGCTCAGCAGAAGCATCTCACTGAGGACTACAAGCATAGGTTTTTCAAGCAGAGGGAAGACCTGTGGGAGTGCAAGGCCAGGTACTGTTCCCTGGAGGCTCAGGAAGTTGAGATGGTCAGCCAGTTGCAGACCATGAGGCAGTGCCACTGGAACAAGGCCCTCTGGCTCCTTTCCACCAGTGGTGCATCCTTCCAGCCTTCGGCCAAAGCCCCATACCAGGAAACTGAAGCAGACTCCAAGTTGGAATTTCTTCCCCCTTCTGATCACACAAAAAGATCACAAAGGGGAGATTCTTTGCAGCAACACAAATGTTCATTGCACATATCTGGCCCAGGGGGCATAGTTTGAGGATCCCTGATTTAGTGCAATATAAAAATACAAAATAATTTGTCTGCGGACCAGCAAAACTTTCTTGCGGCCCACTAGTGGTTCATAGACCACTGTTCTAGGCTGCAGCTGTTCCTCTCATCTCTCAAGGTTATCTCTGCATACACCTTGCAGATTTTAGTTCTCTCTCTTTTCCCTAAAGGTCAAGCTTTCCCTTTTTGTTAGGGCATAATGTTGTCCAAATTCTGAAAGAAAGATGTGGAGCTAGTATGCACATCACCGTATGGCTCTCTTGTTGTTCTAGTTAAATTAAGCTTGCATTCTCTTTTCCTGATATTTCCTTTACCCCCAATCTCCACCAAAGTCTCCTTTAACAGTTCCTTACCTCCAGGAAGGAAACTGTTAAAGGAGAATTTGGTAGAAAATGGTAGCCTTAGTATAGTTGATAATAATACCTTCAGTGTGTTCTGCAGTGGGACTAAAATAGTCATCTGGGTAGCTTAGAAGTTAGAACCATATAATTGGACAATGTATTAGACATACTTTGGCCATCAAGGTTATTAATTTTTAGTGAACAGATACCATGCTTCAGTTCCATCTTTAAGAGCATATGTTAAGGATGAACCATGTCCTTTAGTACCAAATGTGCCCTAGCATAATAAACACTACCCAAGAATATGTTGCACACTGACCATTTGTAATCTGATTGCCAGGAAATGAAATTCTCAATGGGCCTGTTCAATATTCAATGTTGAACTGATCTAATTCATTTTGTTAATTAAAATGTAGATTATCCAGAGATCTGCCAAGAAGAGTAATATGTCCATGGTATCCATTAGTAACTAAACATGACATTTTAGCTCTTGGCTCAGTATATCAGAGCCATGGCAGCATGCCTATGTCTTAAGTGCAACTAGCAACACGAAGAAAATGCTCACTCAATTTCTTAAACTCTGCTATAAAATTATTTCATTCTGGATTTGCGGACTTGGTCATTTAGTAAGCAGCAGTACATGGCAACCTCTAGTGGTGCTCAAAGGCATGGGATGGCTTATGTTTAGGAAGCAGGACAAAGACTTCTTTGGTTGGGTAAATCAAATTCAGTGTTTCTTTATTGCTGTCTTGAAACCCTGAGAAAACATTTCTGTCTCACCTACCATTAAAACTTGAGTAATAATTATTTCCATTTGATATCACACTATTTTATATATAGGAGCATTATTATTTTTTCTTTGTGGAAATTTTGCAATGCTTTTCCCCACAAAATAACTAACCTGATATGCAGATTCTTTGTGAATTACTAAAATTTACAGAAGAATATGGATTATTATTTTTTTTAAAGGAATTTGCAATAGCAAAGATATGTATTTATTTTTGCTTTTTTGTGTCAATGGTCTTTAATAGAACTAATGCAGAGGTTTACCCTAGAATTGTATGAAAGGCAAGATTTATAATCCAATGAAGTAACTTAGGCATTATTATTAATCATATTTATTACTTTTGACAGCTGGGTAAACTGGCCATATTCATTTCACATGAAAGTTTGTGAGACTACAAAACAGCTTGTATTTTGTCATCTCACCACTTCCATAGATCTTCATACAATGTATATTTCTCTAAGCCATTATTATGATTTACCTATGTATGAAAGAATTAAGTAGATACTTCAGTGGATTTAATGATCCACTTTAAAAAGTGAATTGTATGCAAAGTTATGAGCATTCACTACCAGGATATTTTATATATAAAATTCTGCAAGTCACATGAATATTATGGTACTGTTTAGCTTTGATGAATGTGTTGTTAATAACCACTATTTACTAGAGTTTATTAACTATGCAAGAGGTAGGCATGCATTATTCTGAGGTCCGACCACAACAAACATGCATTTAATAATTGGTACTTTAATAATATATAATAATTTTCTTTTGGAATAGGACTTCAGGCACAGTGCACATACTCAGAGGTGCTGCGAGTTCCATCTGCTTTCAGGACTATGTAGGAAGGGGAAAAAGAGTTATTGGCGACCTTAATGAAATGTGATCTGTAGAATGCAATATTCTACATTAACCTTTGATTTTATATTTGCTCCCCATGTGTGACATCCTAATATACTTATGCTGCTTTTATATTCTCAGTTCAAACCTGGAGAAGGAGGAGGAGAAGAAAGAAGCTTAATAGTTCTGATGTATTCCTGATAGTCTTCTCATTGATCTTCAGCATAGACTGCCTGAGGGCCTACTTTAGGGTTTACCATGGTTTTAAAAAAATCAAAATATTCTAGATTGCTTTCTTTAGGGGTTGGGGTAAAAAAGAATCTCCTAGGCTTGGCTTTTGCATATTTGCTCCGCATTCTGTGATCCTTACTTTTGCAAAAACTATTAAGTGCCAAAAGCTTTAGGCTTAAAATATCAGTTTCACTATAAGTAGGTAATAACCAAAGTTCTTCTGATTGTAATGGAAAACCATCATTCTTGAAGATTTAACTATGAGTTAGAAGTGGGAACTTCGGCCTTGATCTCTTTGCTGTGGTTTGTGTATTAATGCAATGGCAGAGCATCACACAAAACTTTAGCGCCTTAAAAATGTAACAGCAGGGGGGATTTAGGGCTCATAGCTAATTAGAAGCTCTATTTTCATGTTATTTAGCAACTAGGGATGTTTAAGAAGATTTTTAGTATCAGTTCTTGGGTTCTTTGGTCTGAGATTTTGTACTTTGTAAAATGTTGTGAGCTATTTGTTAGGCTATTAGATAAGCAGAAGCATAGGGGAAGGTTCCAGAGCAACCATTATAATTTAGTCGCCGTGTTTGAGACTCTAGGTAAGAAAACAAACTTAGGGTAGTTTATATATGATAGTTTTTTATGCTCTATGGATACAACCATGTAGAAATTAGGAACTTGTGTTTCTGTCTTTATGTCTGAGTGAGAAAACGGAAGACATACAGCTCAGTTTTTGAGCATTCTGAGTGTCACAATGTATTAGGGAACTACAAGGAGTAACTCTTGCAGATTTCAAGTGGTTTTAAGTAATCTGCATTCACTGACAATTACTTCCCTTCTTCATGACAAGTTTGTTTAGGGAACTAGGGTGATTACCTGACCAGGTTCAAGCTATTTGTCTGAAAGCTTTCCATCCTAGTTTTAATGATTGACATATTGCAGATGTAGGACTTGGTGCCTTTTTCATCCAAGACAAACAAAGGTCAGAATGTTGTAATGAGTAGTAACATCTGGAGGTCATGTCCTTTCTCTTGAACTTCCTATGTGGTACCTTGATGACTCTTTCAGAAATGTCAAATCAAAATGTCCTATAAGAATTGAGAGGTTTCTTTCCCCTTATACCTAGAGACACTAAATACTTAAAATATGGAAACTATATCTCACAGTCCATACAGTATCTCATATTCCGTATAACTTGAGAAAACTGCGAGCAGTTACAGTTCTTCCTTAGAACTATGCAAGCATGTAACTTTATTTCCAGATCCAATAAGACTGCTTTTTATAGCTGAATTGCTACCTAAATTACTGACAAATCTATTTTTAATTTCAAATGAATCAAATCTTTGACCAATTGAAACCATGATAATAGTTTCCCTTTAATGATTATATTAAATAATATTTACCCTTTAAATGGTTAATTGATGAACTCTTCAGTGATTTTTTTGCCTTCCGTCCCTAAATAGTGGGTTTGCAAGTTATGGCTGTGCACTAATAAATATTTTAAATAAGAATTAAGAATATTATGGTTTTTATGTTTTGATTTTGTATACTGTATACCATATTTTTGGAATATAAGACCTGCCCCACTTTAGTTTTTGGGAAGGAAAATAAGGGGGAGGGGGGAATGCCTATCAGCTATTCATCTGGCTATCATCCTTAATCTGGTCAGCTTCAGCACAGGCTAGGGCTGGAAAGAAACCTTATTTGGAGAGAGTACCAATGAAAGAGCTTACAAACTGGTAAGAACTGTGAACATAGTTAGCACCTCATTAGAGCTGGAAAGAAACTTATTTGGAGCAAGTAGAACAATAAAAAAAGCCTGCAAAAGCTTAGGGATAGAAAAACATTCTTCGGAGAGAGTAACAATGAAAGAGCTTTCAAAGTAAGAGCTGGAAAAATTGTTAGCACCCAGTTAGGGCTGGAAAAAAAAAGGTTTAAAAAAAGCTACATTCAGATTATATGACATACCCAAATTTTCAGCCTCTTTTAGGGAAGAAAAAGATGCATCTTATACTCTGAAAAATGCGTACATTTTGGATGTATCAGTTTGGTTTTTTTCTGGGGTTTTTTTGTTTTGTTTTTAAAATAATAAAAATGATTTCTTTAAAAAAAAGAATTCAATTGTATAAAATATGCCCTTCATAAAAGGCCCTTCATTCTTTGAGAGAGAGATAAGCTGATTTTTCAAAAACACTCACTGTATTTCACTGTATTGTTTCCCTCTGATTTTCAGAGTTTTACACCACCTGCTTACATGTTGAATCGCAAACTGGACTTTAGGAATTCAAATATGCCATCCCAGTTTGTACTCCTATGATTGGAGTTCCAAAACTGGACCATTGTATAGTTCATCAGGAATCCTAGGCCATTGCATCAGGAATCCTAGTCTCTTGATTTTTGTCCAGTTTCATACTTTGAGCTATTTGCCATAGCATTTAGTTCCTTTAATTTGTTTTGTTTTGCTGCTATTTGGTTTGCTGCTATTCTTCATTCCCAAAATGTGCACGTATTCACAAAGCATTGTGAAACGGGGACAGAAGAAATCTTATTTATCTATAATCCTATCATTTGCTAGACCAGTGATGGCAAACCTATGGCACGGGTGCCACAGGTGGCATGCAGAGCCATATCTGCTGGCACGTGAGCCATTGCCCCTTTTCAGCTTCAATGTATATGTGTTTGCTAGCCAGCTGATTTTGGGCTCACACAGAGGCTCTGGTGGGTGTTTTTGTCTTCCAGGGCATTTTGGGGTGATAGGGGAGGGTGAAACACGAGCTGGGCCCACCAGAGGTTTGGAAACAGGTTGTTTCTGGGCTTCAGAGGGCCTCTGGAGGGTGGGGAAGCTATTTTTGCCCTCCCTTGGCATTGAATTATGGGTGTGGGCACTCACACATATGCAATAGCATGCATGCACACTCTTTCGGCACCCAAGGGAAAAAAGGTTTGCCATCACTGTGCTAGATTACATTCCATTTGAGTGCATTGTTAAAATATCACATAGATATACAAAGTAAAAAGGCACTGTATAAATTTTAGATTTGTTAGCCTCTAGGGAAGGGATGGTCAATCTTTTTGGGTTTGTGTGCCAAAAGTGTGTGTGTGTGTGTGTGACAGTGCATTTGCCCACACCCATTCCCTTCCCCCCACATATGCACACATGTGCATGTGCACAACTCACCCCAGCGCGTGCGCACAGGCATCACTAAAGTCTGGGACTGTGAAAAAAACAGACAAACCAGCAAACCAGAAGTTCAGAGAAACAGATTGGGCAGTTTGGCAGTTTTTTGCACTTTCCTGAAGCCTCTGAATGGCAAAACGGCCTTCCCCAAGGCCAAAAATCAGCTGGCTAGTGTATGCATGCACATTGGAGCTGACATAGGGCAACACCTCGCATGTCCTCTTATACGGCTTCGTGTGCCACCTGTGGTACATGTGCCATAGGTTCACCATCACTGCTCTAGGGTGATAAATTTGTACACTAGAAAATGCTAAAGTCAAATGTGCTATGGTTATGTTTGGCAATAGCATCAGGATTAAAAAGAGGGCACTATGCAAATAAACTGAAATAAACTAATTGCTGTGGCAAATTACAGACATTGTTTTTTTACAGGTAATTCTATAAAAAATTAATTAAACTGTAGTTCAAGAGGAGGCAAATACAGTATAAGAATGGAATACTGCTCATTGCTTTAAATGTGATTCATGACATAAGCAAATAAATATATAAATATTCATATTCATGGAATTTCTATAATATTTTTTATAGTCTTGTCATCTTAGAATAAACCTTGACATACATGGACATTTGTTTATTACAGATGACAATTGCTTAATACAGTAAATTGTTTATTACAGTAAATAACAAAATGACAAAAGTTCTTTTCTTGTAAAATAACCAGTTCTTTTCTTATGAAAATAATATTTCAAAGTTAGAAATCACAACTATAGCTGTTTCTTTGATTTAATATTTTTATATGATCAACTCACTTCCTTTTACTCTCCCTCAATGATGAGAGCCAATTTGCAGGCCTTTAACTAAGGTTTTGGGTTTTTTTTCAAACTACAGCTGAAGCAAATATTTAGAGCAACATTTGAATATGCTCCAAATTTACTGGTGTTCATTTGAATTTCAAATAATCTTAACATTTACAAGCTCCTCATTCAAAGTTTACCAAGGAGTCTTGCTCTAAATGGTATGTGAAAACTTATTCTATTATTTAGCATTTACAAATATGATCTTGCCATGTGACTGAATGACAATTTCTGTATCTTTGAGCCATTGACACCAAAAATATGTGCTTTAATTTGCAGGGTTGCTGCTGCACTGAATTGAGGCTAAGATGAGATTTATAGCATTCTTTTTACCTTAAGGAAAATGAAGTAGATAAGCAGAAGAGACATTTTGAATCGAGCTTACATGTATGTCATGTATAGGGGAACATGAGTGGGATAATATATTTGTTATATAGAGGAATCTGTTACATTGTAAGACTGTATGACACATAAAGGAACTTGAAGGATCATACTTTATGCAGTTCATACAATACTGTTCATAATTGTTGTCCAATATTGTTCATAATTGTTGGCCAGCTAGTTGGAAAGCTTGTAAATAGGACTTATTAGAATAGAATAGAATAGAATAGAATAGAATAGAATTTTATTGGCCAAGTGTGATTAGACCCACAAGGAATTTCTCTTGGTGCAGATGCTCTCAGTGTACATAAAAGAAAAAGATACATTTGTCAAGAATCATGTGGTACAACACTTAATGATTGTCATAGGGGTCAAATAAGCAATGGAGAAACTATTATTATTATTATTATTATTATTATTATTATTATTATTATTATCATTATCATTATCATTATTATTATTGGAAGAAACTCTCTACAATCTGATATTCAAGATCTTTCAAATGAACAGTAGGACTTTATTTAATCTTCACTGCCAATGCCTGTCAATTTCCTGTCCGTTGATGAATTTATACCATCCCATTTTATAACCATCAAAGTGGACCAACTTTCATTACAGAATGCTCAATTTATCCATTCTAAGTTCCTTAACAGTAGCATTTGATTGAAATCAAAGCTTGGTAACACTGCAAACATCTTGTGGCCATCACTAATAATAGAGAAAGTTTGCTTTGTCCAATATAACTAGCAGTCAAACATAAGCAGCTTTCACATTTAATGACATCTAAGAAATATATTAAGTTGTTCTATCCAGCATAAACAGCTGTTTGTAATAAACATATCACATAAGCATGATGTTATATATCCATAATTGTTCATAACTAAACTTTAGATATAGCCCTTCTAATGCAGATTATTCAACTGCTCTGTTTATAGCAGATCAGAGGATGGTCTATAGCAGCGTTTCCCAACCGGTGTGCCGCGGCACACTAGTGTGCCGCGAGACACAGCCAGGTGTGCCGCGGAGCTCCTAGGAAAGCTCCAGCTGGGCGGGGCGCTGCCGGGGCAGGCTTTCCCGAAATGGACGGAGAATGCCCTCTCTCACAGCCCCCTGGCTGGGAGCGCTTTTGCTGCGAGAGAGGGCTTTCTCCGTCCATTTCAGGAATGCCCGCCCCCCTCTCTCTCTCTCGCTTCGCTCCCCTTTTCTCTCAGCCATCCCTGGCTTCGCTTCTCAATCCCTCCCTCCTTCCATCTTTCCTTCCCCTCAGCCGTTCTGTCTGGGGTTCTCCCGCTCTTCCCTTCCCCGCCTTCCAGGCTTTGCCTTCACCACCCCCACCCACTTTTTGGTTGGCAAGGAGTCCTTTGCCGCATCCTGCAGTTCGCACTCGGCTCGAGGCCGTTTTCCCTGGCTGCGCTCTTTCTTTCTCTCTCTCTCTCTCTCCCGTGAGCCGGGGGAAGGAAAAAACAAACAAACAAAAACTTCTTGCAATGGGCCTGCGCGCACGCTCGTGCCCGCACTCGTCCCTTCAGCAGTGAGGGAGGGAAGTCAGAGGGCGAGGGAGCGAGAAAGTGCTCTTGTCCTCGGTGCCCTCTGCAGCCTGCCTTCCTTCTTCTTTGCCACCACTGAGGGACAGAGAAAAGGATAGAAAGGAAAGAGGGAGGGAGAGATAGAAAGGAAAGAGGGAGGGAGGAAAGAGGGAGGGAGAGATAGAAAGAAAATAGATAGAAAGGAAAGAGGGATAGATAGAAAGGAAAGAGGGAGGGAGAGATAGAAAGGAAAGAGGGAGGGAGGGAAGAGGGAGGGAGAGATACAATGGAAAGAGGGAGGGAGAGATAGAAAGGAAAGAGGGAGGGAGAGATAGAAAGGAAAGAGGGAGGGAGAGATAGAAAGAAAAGAGATAGAAAGGAAAGAGGGAGGGAGGGAGGAAAGAGGGAGGGAGAGATACAATGGAAAGAGGTAGGGAGAGAGAAAGAAAATAGATAGAAAGGAAAGAGGGAGGGAGGGAGGAAAGAGGGAGGGAGAGATAGAAAGGAAAGAGGGAGGGAGAGATACAATGGAAAGAGGGAGGGAGGAAAGAGGGAGGGAGAAATAGAGTGAAATGGAGGAAGAGATATTTTTTTTGTCCAAACTTTTCTTTAGCCCCCGCCCCCGCCCGAGAGAGAGAGAAAGACAGACATAGCAAGAGAGAGAGAAAGAAAGAGATAGCAAGAGAGAGAGAGAGAAAGAGATAGAAAGAGAGAGAGAAAGAGATAGCAAGAGAGACAGAGAGAGAGAGAGAGAAAGAGAGAAAGATAGAGAGCGAGAAAGAAAGAGAGATAGCAAGAGACACAGAAAGAGAGAGAAAGAGAGATAGCAAGAGAGAGAAAGAGAGACAGAGAGAGAGAGAAAGAAAGAGATAGCAAGAGAGACAGAGAAAGAGAGAGAGAGAAAGAGATAGCAAGAGAGACAGAGAGAGAGACAGAGAAAGAGAGAGAGAGAAAGAGATAGAGAGAGAAAGAAAGAGACATAGCAAGAGAGACAGAGAAAGAGAAAGAAAGAGAGAATGAAAGAGAGATAGCAAGAGAGGCAGAGAGAGAGCAAGGGAGAGAGAAAGACATAGAGGGAGGGAAGGAGGGAGAGAGAAAGCGAGCAAAAAAGAGATGAAGAAAGAAAGAGGGATGGAGAGAGAGAAAGAAGGGAAGGAAGGAAGAGAGAGAAAGAGGGAGGGAGAAATAGAGTGAAATGGAGGAAGAGATATTTTTTTTGTCCAAACTTTTCTTTAGCCCCCCTGCCCCCCCCCCCCCCCCCCCCGTTCAGTGTTCCCCAGGATTTTGAAAATATGAATAATGTGCCGCGGCTCAAAAAAGGTTGGGAAACACTGGTCTATAGGATGGATTCTAGTAACATCTTTAGCGTACTATTTTACAAGTCCTCCAAGGAGAAACTGAACATAATTCAGTTACTGGGATTATAAAATAAATGGGGGAGGAAGATGATAAGAAGAAGAATTTTAATCTTGCATGAAAATGTGTGTCTTGACTAGCCTTGCAACATTAATCTTGACTAAAATCCATGTGATTTTGGCTCTTTCAGAAGTAGCATAGTGTATATCTGATGAAAATGCCTAATAATTGAACGAAATTCTAATTTTCCATTTGATAAAAGAAAATATAATTAGATATGTCTCATGATCTGCAAGAACATAATGAAGTCCTGTGCATAGACCATGTTCACAGAATAGCAATATAGTTTATAATCATGATTTAACATCATCTTCACAGAAAACCCCTTTGGGTGTGCCGTATTCATTAATAACCATCAACTACTCTAAGTTCAGAAAGCCATGGCCCTATTTTGAAATACAGCCAAAGGGGTCCTAAAACATATTGTTTTAGATTGATTATCTCTTCATTTCCTATCTCCCTCTACTTATGACAGTTCAACTAAATTACATTATTTCCTTATTTTATTATACAAAGGCTGACACACTTTGTAGAAAGATATACATTTCCTTTCTTGAATAATTTTGCTTTTGGCAATTTGTATTAAAACTTGGAAAACACCTCAAAAGTAGTTTGATGATATTTGAACTGAAAACAAGGAGCAACAAATATTGTCTAGTCATCAAACTCATTTCTCATCTGCTTTCTATGCAAAAGAGAAATAAATTGCTTGCAGCTTTTCCCTCTGCATCCTTAGTTCATATTGTATATATTTGTTTGGGCTTATTTAAAAAAATGAAGTAATCCTTTTGAGGCTTTCTACTTTTAAGTACTATTAGGGCAAGACTTCGTATTTTGGTGAAATGTGAATTCCTGCATACAGACAATTTAGAAAATTCACAAATGTCACTTCCTGAGAATTAATTTTTTACTAAAAGGGGAAAATCTAAAGGTCTATTGTTAGCTTGTAATCCTTAGCAAAGATTTTTTATTGACATCTTGGACTGTACATGAAAATGACATGAGAGACTTGAGAAAGGCCAAAGACTAGACAAGCATAAAGTGACCAGATCTCCCGCTTTTGGTGGGACAGTCCTGGTTTTGAATAATTTGTCCCATGTCCTGGGACGTTTCAAAAATGTCCAAATTTTCTTCAGCCACAAAAAGATTCTCTTCCCTCCTTCTTCCTTCCAAGAGTCTCCAACTTCACAGCTGCTGCTGCTCCTTGCCTCCCCTGCCCCTGGAGTCCCTGGCAGCCCACCGACCCTGCAGAGTCTGCAATGGGGAGGTGCTGGGAGAAGTTCTCCCTGCAGCCGCTCTCTCTCTCTCTCCTCAGCGGGGGGAGAGAAACTATGTTCAATTTTCCGACAGAAAAGTAACAGTCCCCAGGAAGCTGAGCTTATTTGTTTGAGGAAAAGGAAAAGGGTGGCAGCTAGGACCCAGGGGGAGCCTGTTAGCCAGTCCAGTCCTGTACTTGGGCGGGATTTTAGGCCCAGAGGAGCCTGCCTGCAGCACTTGTGGAAGCAAGAGGAAGTTACCTGGTAGGGCATTTGAACATCTTTTGTGAGGAAGGAAAAGAGAGAAAAAGAGAGAGAAAGAAAGAGAGGGAAAGAGAAATAGAGAGAAAGGGAGGGGGGAAGAGAGAGAGTAAAAGAAAAAGGGAAGGTAGGGGAAGAGAGAGAGAAAGAAAGAGAGAGAGGGCGGAGGAAGGGAGGGAGCAAAATTTAGTTTGAAACTCCGAGTTTAGTCAACAAACTCTTCAGTTCTGCATATTCTGGTGAAATTAAGTGACAAGATCTGGGTTGCAAAAAATCCAAATGACCACTGGAAAGTTAAGCCGTTTGCAGTGGTCATGTGGATTTTTGCAATCCAGGCAGACGTGTTGGCTTACCTTAAGAAAGTTAGTGTGCAACAGAAATAAAGTAAGATTGGATGGTCAGATGGGATTGTCCTTGGGAAGCAAAATCCACAGCCACTCCATCTTATCAGGGTTGAGTTTGAGCTTGTTGACACCCATCCAGACCCCAACAGCCTCACTTCCACTGCTTCGCTGACTGTACATGGGGGTGGAGATGTATAACTGGGTATCATCAGCATATGTAAAACATATGTAAATATGTAAATATCAAAACACAACACCAATATCCAACCATATGCATATGCCAAATTTCCATACCATTATTGTGCTTTAAGGAGTTTCTTTACTTTCTACCTTCCTCCTCTCCTCCCATAACTCCATCTCTCCATCATTAAAAGTAGTACTAAACTTTAAAATCAAGAACAAAGAAAAAGAGAGAGAGAAAAAAGAAAACAAAAACAAAACCTCAAAACCTCTCATATTCATCATTATTTTTGAAGAAAGGGAGAGAGAAAAGCGAGAATCCCCCCACTCCAACTTTTAGCTAATTCCCTAATAAAAATAGTTAGAATAATATAAAACATAAACTATCTTAAATGTGTGTTACATTAGCAACTAGCTGCCACCATTTCTTCTTCTTTTTTCATCTGGGTGTCCACCCACTATTTTTTCAATCTTTTACTTCACTTATTTTTTTAAAAAAATATTCATATACTTTAGAAATTTTTAACTTCCATCCATTTGTAAAAATTTCCCCACATTCTATAATATTCTGAATCTTCTTTATTTTTAAGTCTTAATGTAAGTCTGTTCCTTTCAGCACAATCCATAATCTTCCTTATTATTTCTCTTTCTGTTGGTATCCTGTTCAATTTCCAGTTTTGAATGTAAACAATTCTAGCCACCATTACTATATGGACAATTAAGTAGATTTCTTCTTTATTAAAAGTTTTTGGTATTTTTTTTTTGGAATCCACATTGTGACATCGATGAAATGTTTCACATATGTGGTAATATAAAAAACCAAAACTTTTGAAAAGAAATACACAGCATTATTTTTTTTTAAGGGGGGGAAATCCTAAAAAACAAAACCTTTTTAGCAAACTACGAATTGTTCCAGAACAAAAAAATATTGCACTTTATTAAGATATATATTGATTTCTCCAGTACAGCGGTGGATTGCGACTGGTTCAGCCAAGTTCAGCAAACCAGTAACAGCATTGGTGGGTGGCTCCACCCATCTACCTGGGATGCTTCTGTGCATGTGCAGTAGCGTCCTGCACTTACAAACACACACAGGAATCGGTAGCGATGGGATTTAGTCAGGATCCTGAAAGTTCTTGTAAGAAATCTAACAATGCCCCCCAAATATATTAATTTGAAGGAAGAGGGAATGAAGGAGAGACCTTCTGAATTAAAAGTACAGGTCATGTGTGTATTGCTGACATTTGAAAAATTTGGTTTTGCTCAGACTTGGCAATGGAGTCCTTTTGGGGTTTTAATAGCCTTGAGGACTGGCAGCGATGTTGGCTGGGTTTACTTGTTTGGATAAAATGCCCAACATGCCAAAAAGGAAACTTAAAAGTCTCTTCATTTTCCACATGTAGAATGTCAGCTCCCTGTTTGTCTTTAGGCAGTCAGCAGGTTTGGCTTATTTCAGAAAGATATTTTAAAAGCTTTTGAAATGGTTTCTAACTTTTCCATTGCTATAAAATGATTGAATCTCATTAAGGATATAGTTAAACTATAGTTTAAGCAAAAGCTGATTTAATAGATCTCGACACTTGGGATGCAAGTTCGCGTGGTTTTTGTAAGATCCCTGACAAGTATCCAGTTTATTTTTAAATGACTCATATTTAGAAATATCTTGGAGAGCACTCAGGCCTTTCAAAATGGGTATTTTAATAACCACTGACATCTCAAACTTTAGCTCTAAGTCTAAATTATTCAAAACATTTTATTAAAATGTTTGGTCAGTTTGCGCAATAACGCATCTATATGAGCATTTTTATTAGTTAATTCTATTTTTGCATTTTCTGGGACAATATTTAATTCTTCAGTTATATATTTCAGTTCATTTATATATATAAATGATATTGTATAACGCACTGTGATTGACTGTAAACATTATGATATCATCCTATATATTGTTGGATCTGGCAGCATCCATGTGTCTAATCCAAGAACCTCCACTTTCACTTTCAATTATTGTTATTTATTTACTTTTAAATACAATTACAAAACAACTTAATCTAACTGGCTGAACCTACTGATCCAAGTGAAATTAGGGGACCACTGGGAAACAAGATCAACTAGTGAACCAAGATCAGCTCGGTTATTTAGCATTTGATATCAACTTTAGGATAAACCTAGGAACACATATACATGTGCTAGGATAATGTTGCAGGATCCAATCTGGGTCAGTTACCAGACGATAGATTTAGTTTTCTAAATCTACATTGGAGCCCATCCTCAAGGAACTTCTTTCTACAAGAATGTATAGAGAGGCTAAATCTCTCTATACATTATGATAGAGAGAAGTTCCCTGGTGCCGGTGACTGATCCAGATTGGATCCTGCAACATTATCGTGGGACACATATATGTGCCTTCATTTATGAGTATTCCTTTCTCATTACTGATATAAATTTTGCTTTGCTGATGAAAAATTCTTCTCTCCTTTAAGGCTACTCTATGTACTCTCTACACACTGTTTTCTGCTTAAGGCACAACAGCCTCATGGCATGTAACACTATTGTACTTTGTCCCTTTGAGAGAAGCATATTCATATCACCAGAGCAACTAAGATTGGTCCTTGGTAGAATCCAAGGGAAACTATCTCTATCTTAGGATGGAATATAAGCAATGTATACCCTTGGCTATTCTTCAAATATTCAGTATTTTCAAAACATTTCAGCCCAGCAGGATTTTGGACACTATACCAATATAAACATTATTTCAGCATAAGAAGAGAAAAAATATATTAAATATCCCTAGTGAGAACAGGCTCATACAAGTGCATTCTGCATAACAATATCATTATTTCGTGTATCTATCTGTTTCATAGGAATCAAGTATTTTCATCTGATTGTCATGGAAATGCAATTTCTTCATATCTAAACTTATATCTACAGAAATACATCCTGATTCCCACCTCAGTAAATACTTGCACAATTATTACATACAATTATAAGAACAAAAGAGCCGCTTAGGATTACTTAATGCTTTTTAACTATGTTTGCACAGTTAGGATAATTAGTGTGCAATAAAAATCTGTATTTCCCTTCATTTTAACAGTGAGTGTTTTTAAGGTTGAGTACTATATCTAATCCATTTGAAGAAGAATTTGTGAAGAATTTTAGATTCATTAATGTAGAATTGAAGGTTTAGATAGAGGTCACCATAGATCAAGTGTGCTAGAAGAACCCAAACTAAAATAAATAAATAAATAAATAAATAAATAAATAAATAAATAAATAAATAAATAAATAAATAAATAAATAAATAAATAAATAAATAAATAAATAAATAAATAAATAAATAAATAAATAAATAAATAAATAAATAAATAAATAAATAAATAAATAAATAAATAAATAAATAAATAACCTTTTCTGAGGATCATACTACATACTTTAATACACATGAGCAGATAATATTTATTTTGCAATGAGCATACAGTACTAAAAATTGGATGGGGTTACCATATTCTTCTACCAATTACCTTTTTGTAAGGGGATGTGTTTAACATTGTTATCACTGTATTCATAAAAAGTTTGCTTTAATCCTTATTTTGGAAGGATTAATTTCACAAAGCAAGTGATTTGAGAGGTTAAGTATCTCCTATCTGTTCCCAAACTTGACCAGAGATGGCCATGAATTTAAAGCAAAAAACAAAACAAAAACAAAAACCAAAAAACCCAACAAGAATATTTTTTTGTACCATGTGTATTTTTTATACTTTTTTTTGAACCCTGAAGTAAGCACTTGGCTTTATTGCCAGGCCATCAAAAAGCCCATTTGGGCTTATTATCAAGGGATGTATTATTTTGGAATAAACAGGGTACTTGGTATAGTTTTTATTTATTAAAATTTAATTTGAATTTGGGGAAAGGTAGGGAGGTGAAAGTAGGCATTTTCTTGCTACTGGTGACATTGTAGGAAAATATCCATATAACCTTATGTTGGTAAAAAATACAGTGAACTTTCTTTGTACAGTGTACATAATAATGGCATTCTGACTGTCCAGAAAATGAGATATTCATGGATAATTGCATTTTCATTTGTGTGGAAACTTGGACATGACATATTAGAGAAATTCACAATTAAATTTGAACAAAGCTTCATCATTACTTCATCATAGCTAAGTCTAGAATGCCATAAGTAATTATGCAAAGTAGCTAAACTACTCTAATTTGAGCACTATGAGTAATATATTTTGCCTTGACTCTCTTATAGCACACTGGAATGAGTAATAGAATAGTGGAAAAAGAAACTTTAAAGAATAGATTTAATTATTCATATTCATTCATTTACAGTAATACCTCATGATACGAACTTAATTGGTGCAAGGAGGAGGTTCGTATGATGAAAGGTTCGTAAGACGAAACATTGTTTCCCATAGGAAACAATGTAAAGTCAATTAATCCGTGCAACCAAAAAACCCCCGCAAAAAAACGGCTTTCGGCGACTGCTGGGAAGCGGCGCGGCTGTTTTAAAAGGTGACAGCCGGCCCGGGGGGCTTCCGAGCACCCCACCCGAACCCAGGTTCGGGTTTCGGGGGGGTGCTGGCAAGCCCCCCAGGCCGGCTGCGACCTTTTAAAACAGCCGCGCCGCTTCCCAGCTGTCTCCTGAAGCCGAACGTCAAAGCCGAACTTCCGCGTTCGGCTTCGGGAGACAGCTAGTAAGCGGCGTGGCTGTTTTAAAAGGTCGCAGCCGGCCTGGGGGGCTTCCCAGCACCCCCCGAAACCCGAACCCGGGTTCGGGGGGGTGCTGGGAAGCCCCCTGGGCCGGCTGCGACCTTTTAAAACAGCCGTGCCGCTTCCCAGATGTCTCCTGAAGCCGAACGCCAAAGCCAAACTTCTGCGTTCGGCTTCAGGAGACAGCTGGGAAGCAGCGCGGCTGTTTTAAAAGGTCGCAGCCGGCCTGGGGGGGCTTCCCAGCACCCCCCCGAAACCCGAACCTGGGTTCGGGGGTGCTGGCAAGCCCCCCAGGCCGGCTGCGACCTTTTAAAACAGCCGCGCCGCTTCCCAGCTGTCTCCTGAAGCCGAATGTCAAAGCCGAACTTCCGCGTTCGGCTTCGGGAGACAGCTAGGAAGCGGCGCGGCTGTTTTAAAAGGTCGCAGCCGGCCTGGGGGGCTTTCCAGCACCCCCCGAACCCCGAACCCGGGTTCGTGGGGGTGCTGGGAAGCCCCCCAGGCCGGCTGTGACCTTTTACAACAGCCGTGCCGCTTCCCAGCTGTCTCCTGAAGCCGAACGCCAAAGCCAAACTTCTGCGTTCGGCTTCAGGAGACAGCTGGGAAGCGGCGCGGCTGTTTTAAAAGGTCGCAGCCAGCCTGGGGGGCTTCCCAGCACCCCCCGAAACCTGAACCTGGGTTCGGGGGGGTGCTGGCAAGCCCCCCAGGCCGGCTGCGACCTTTTAAAACAGCCGCGCCGCTTCCCAGCTGTCTCCTGAAGCCGAACGCCAAAGCCGAACTTCCGCGTTCGGCTTCGGAACACAGCTGGGAAGCGGCGCGGCTGTTTTAAAAGGTGACAGCCGGGCTGGGGGGCTTCCCAGCAACCTCCCGAACCGAACCCGGGGTTCAGAAAATTTTTGCCTCTTCTTACGAACTTTGTTCGAGTTACGAACCGGCGTTCGGGAGGCTTCTGGGAAGCCCCGCCGCCCGGCTGTCACCTTTTAAAACAGCCGCGCGGCTTCCCAGCAGTCTCCGAACGCCAGTTCATAACTCAAAAAAAGTTCGTAAGAAGAAGCAAAATTTTTCTGAACCCCGGGTTTGTATCACGAGTTGTTCATAAGACGAGGGATTCGTATCTTGAGGTACCACTGTACTTATTCAGTCAATTATTCTTTTTTATAAGTCACACTTCACTCATAGATACTCCTGAACTGATTTAACATAAAACAGAACACAGAGGTCCATCTGCAGGGTAGGATGAGGTTCTTCTCAATGGTGGTACTTATTTTATGGAGAAACTTGACTTTATGTGTAAGAAGTCACTCCTCCCTGATGAGTTACCATTAAACAGTAAAAATGGAGTTCGGGGAGACAGCATTGAGGATGCTAGGGATTAATGTCTATCCATCTTTGTCAAAATCATCTACATACAACTCATGGGACCATAATCCTCACACAAGTCTTCTTTGAAATGTTGAATAAAATACACAGAGAAAAAGGTGAATTTCTCAACGTAGCAATCATTTATGGGTTTTTAAGCTAATCAGTACAGTGAGTAGAGTGGCTACTCAGTGAATTTCCTGTCAACATTGCCTCTAGGTTTATTGTCTGTTCAGGAAACCCAAATGAAAAAGGTTTCAGTCTCACCTGGATCTGTTCCTCCTTCATTTAGCTGGCATTACACTGAAGTAAAACTTTGCATCTGGAAAAAGCCAATGTTGAAATATGCTGCACTGGCATATTTATGGACAGGCCACATAATTCTCTGAGCTCTTTTCCTAATCTCTAAATTGCTTTCCAAGCCTTCTCAATCAGTCACCAAAACCAACCCTGGAACAAGCTAACAAATTGTGTTTGTACCAACCTGGTGAGGGGAAGATGATGTGGGAAGCTTCTTGCCAGCTGCTATAAATGAATTCCAGACTTTTTGGAGAAGGCAGGCATTTAAAGAATAAAGTGCCTTAAATTGTTCTGGTAGACATTCCCTAGATGAAAAGGGAAGCAAAAATGCATTTGGGG
The DNA here is from genome assembly GCF_031021105.1 of Erythrolamprus reginae. NCBI lineage: Eukaryota > Metazoa > Chordata > Lepidosauria > Squamata > Dipsadidae > Erythrolamprus > Erythrolamprus reginae. Next base: position 144,136,174 of record NC_091951.1, on the reverse strand, counting down.
AGGAAGTGATTTCCTTGGTTGGTCCCTTGGTTTTTATTTATTTATTTATTAGAGTTGAAAGGGACTTTGCAGGTCATCAAGTCCAACCCCCTGCTCAATCAGGAAACCCTACACCTCCCCAACCAGATGTCAGTCCAATATCCTCTTGAATATATTGAGAATTGGGGCGTTGACAACCTCCGCTGGCAGGCTGTTCCATTGGTTGATCGCTCTGACCATCAGGAAGTTCTTCCTTGTTTCCAGGTTGAATCTCTCCTTGGTCAACTTCCATCCATTGTTCCTCGTCTGGCCCACTGGTGCCCTGGAAAATAGTGTGACCCCCTCCTCTCCATGGTAACCCTTTAAGTACCTGTATATTGCTATCATGTCCTTCCTGGCCATTCTTTTCACTAGACTATCCATGCCCAGTTCCTGCAACCTCTCTTCATATGTCTTGGTTTCTTGTCCCCTTATCATTTTGGTTGCTCTTTTCTGTACCTTTTCCAGAGTTTCTATATCTCTTTTGAAGTAGCGTGACCAAAACTGAATGCAAGACTCCAGGTGAGGTTGTGAGCCGGCCAGAATCCCTTGAGAGTTGGGTGGCATACAAATCTGAATAATAAATAATAATAAATAAAATTCAATCTCCAGAAATGGTTGAAGCATTATGTAATGGAGAAAACTGGCATTCTTATTTTGAATACTATTCCCTGCTATACTGTATATCTAATTGAATCAATTAACTAGAGAATTATATCTCAGCATTGGCAATTTTAAGTTATGTGGACCGCAACCTTTCAAATTTTGGAAATTGCAGTCTACATGTCTTAAAATTGCCAAGTTTGAATAACATTGAACCAGAGTGATATGATGAATATTTTCTCCAATCCTGGAAGCAGTTTGTCTTCAAAGGCAGACCTACAAGGCATGAAAATTGTGAATAATATGTGTTTGTTTGTCAAACATGTACAAAATAGTAGGTATAAATATGAACATGGAGATGAAGGAAAGGAATACAAATAAATGGAGACAGTAGGAGAGAGACAATAGGCCCGCTAGTGCACTTATGCACGCCCCCTTTACGGACCTCTTAAGAATGGGATGAGATCCACAGTAAACAGTTTAAGGTTGAAGCTGTGAGGGTTTGAGGATGTAACAATGGTGTCAGGCAGAGCATTCCAGGCATTGACCACTCTGTTGTTGAAGTCCTAGTTTTCTGCAATCGAGTTTGGAGTGGTTTACCTTGAATTTATCAATTGTTTGCCCGGGGTCACAAGGGTCACCCAGAAGGTAATGCACCACTTTTTTTTCTCAGCCTACAGTAATGGTATGAATGCGAAACTTTACATATACATTATTTGCATTGTCAGGAGTGCATGTGTAAATTTTACCTCTCTTCAGACAGATAGCGCAGCTGCACCAGTGTTTTGAAATGGCATCTATAAGTGATGTACATTACAAGCAGCATGTCGTCATTGAATTTTTCACTGCGGGGAAAGAAACTGTTGGAAACATTCACAAACATTTGTGTACAGTTTATGGAGAATCTGCAGACGACACAAGTACAGTTAGTCTCTGGGCACAGAGGGTGAGGCCATTAGAATTGATTCGCACAGTGCAGAAATGGCTTCGTGACCAGAACAAGGACTAGTACCAACAGGGCATACACGCCCTTGTGTCTCGCTGGAGGAAGGCCAAACAACAGGATGGAGATTATGTGGAAAAATAGGGAGTGTAGAAGAAACATCATTCTTTCTTGTGTGTAAGTTTCATTATGTTCAATAAATTGTTGAAGAAAAAAAATGTGGTGCATTACTTTTTTGGCGGCTCTCGTATTATTGAGGTTGAAGCTGAAGACATCACTGACAGGCAAGATGTTGCAGCAGACAATTTTGTATAATGTGCTTAGATCAGATTGCAGGCGGCACAGTTCCAGATTGTCCAAGCCCAACATTTCAAGCCTGGTGGCATAAGGGAGTCTATTATGAATAGACGAGTGGAGTACTCTTCACATGAAATACATCTGGACCCGCTCAATCATATTAATGTCCTATATATAGTGTGGATTCCAGGCAGATGAGCTGGTGTGGTAAATGTTTTGTATGTCCTAGTTAGCAATACAATGTTACTGGAGAAGAAGCTTCTCAAAATTAGGTTAACAATTCTTAATTCCTTTTTGGCAATGCTGTTACAGTGAGCTCTGGGACTTAATGCTTCCCAATCCACCAGGTAAAACTTCTTCAGTGTAACCCTAAACCTTTTTTGCTTTCCCAAGGGATACAGAGATTATCCCCTATGTGATCCCAAAAATCAAAAAGGCAACCACAATGTTATTACTGGAGCTCCACCTATATTCAGGCATTAAAAAATGGACATTGCAGCTGCTATCTTGATCTTTTAGTGAGGAATAAAATTGGGGGGAAATGGACACTGGGCATTATGAAGTGGTAATGCCCAGTGGAAACTAGCAATTGGTGATGTGCCAGTGTCTGGGGGCTGTGAGAGTCTGGATGGCTGTTCACAGGCTCAAGATCCACCTTGACAAGGTGGAATGGCTGTGGGTTTTGCCTCCCAGAGACAATTCTATCTGTCCACCCATTACCCTGAGGGGGAATGTTTGACCCCCTCGGAGAGGGTTAATAACTTGGGCATACTCCTTGATCCACACCTGAGCTTGGAACATCATCTTTTGGCTTTAGCAAAGGTGGGCATTTGCACAGGTTCACTTAGTGCACCTATCTGGATAGGGAGTCTCTTCTCACAGTCGCTCATGCCATCATCTCCTCGAGGTTCTACTACTGCAATTCCCAAAGAACTGATTAGAACCGGTAGGAACCTATCTATGATTCTGGGCTTGAAAACTGGGAAGATAAATTGAACTTTCGGGGGAAATGATTGCTAAGCAACTGGTGTGAGATTTGTGAACATTAAATATTTTGGAAACCTTAATTAATATATTGAGTGAAGCTGTTTGAGTTTTATCTAGCCAACCCATGCAACCTTTAAAATAAATAGCTAGTAGTTAAATCAATAGTAGCAGTATAATATATTTATGCAACCTGACTAGAAGAAATTATGTGGCCACAGGTAACAATACTTCTTCCTTCTGAGTACTCATCCTTGGGTATTCTTATGTTAGAGGTACTTAAGAGATTTTGACAGATTGTTTTCAGGCATCAAATTAGGAGTCTGGACTTCAGTTTCTTTCTGCTGCATGATTTTGGTATACCGGTAATTCAGTGTTAAACTTCCATGGTTGAGGGAGCAGAGCTTATTGCATTAATATTTGGGATTATCTTCAAAGATCATAGCACTTGAGAAAATACAGTAATCTGTATGCATGGCTGAGATTTTCTGGCTTCATCAGTAGTTTAGCCTTTTGTTTACATGGTTTACATATTGCCTGTTCTACATGGGTGTCCTATATTTTGTGTTGGATTATACACCAGACACATTTCAGTATTAAATTACAGACAAATGTGCATGGTTGGATGCCCCTTTCAATAGAATGTGGGTGGGATCACAATTTAGAAAGGAAAAGATGATCAAGAAAGGAACAAAATTAGTGTCAAATTCAGTAATTGGCAAGATCTCAAATACTAAAATTATCTGGATTTTCCATTTTGGACTGCTAGTATTTTCCAGATTCTTTTAATATACTATTTTCGGATCACCATTTATGCAATGTATTTGTAGTAACCTACTCAGCAGTTTGTCTCATTGCTTTTTAAAAATTTCATTGCATTATTATCAAGGATTCTGCAATCTAGAAGAAAATAACAGATTTTGGATCACTTGCTTTATGATCCTGGACATTATGGATATAGATATTGAATCTGATTGTGCACTGAACTATTGCATATCATGTATTAAGGACTAATAGTACAATATAGAATGATAACTGAAAACAATGATGATACTCTCAATATTTCCAAATGACCAGGGTTGCCAGTAAATGGAGACACAGTAGATATTTTTACCACTTTTACTATGCCGCTGGCGACTTACCAGCCGGCGTGGGTTGCGGCGCGGCCGGGGAAGGAGGCTGCCATGTTGTGGGCGGAGCCTGCGGCCCCCACGTTGTCCCCGGGGGTCGCAGTGACGAGTTTGGGATGCGCTGGGCACCATCGGCCGGGCGAGAGGGAGGCAGCCCTATAAAAGGGGCTGCCTCGCGGCGCAGTCCTCTTCGCCCGGCAGCGTGAGACATCTCTTGCCCCCGATCTCACCGCAGGATGGACCGGCAAGGGGGGACCAGCAAGCCTTTTCTCCCCGACGGGAGGAATGAGGAAGCGGAGGACGGTGCCCTTGCGAAGCCCCTGGGATCGATGGCGATCGCCGGGGGCAGCTCGGGTTTGCGGGGGGCGGCGGCATCCAGCGCCCGGGAACATGCTGTTCACCGGGTGCCCATCAGGATGGCGACGTCACCTCTCCTTCTTCGTTGCCGGCAGCGCGCAGGACAACGCTGGCGGGAACTTGGGGGATTCGCCGTTTTTTTGCCTGCCTGGTTTGCTTGCTTGGGAAAGGGGGGGAGGGGGTCAGATGGCTGCCGTGGGCCGGTGCCCTCCCCCCCAACCTTGTGTATATGGCGGCAGGGCATGCGTGGGCTGCGACGGCTTGCCGGCTGGGTTTGTGTTTTCCGGGCCTGTGTGCCACCCGGGCAGGTGATCCAGGGCTCTCTCGGCCCTGCGGGCTAAGCGCCTGGAGCGTTTCGGGGCGGGGAGGCCGGGGCGATCGCTAGGGAGTGGGCGACAGCAGCGGAGAGGCCGTTCTCCCCTCCCCCACGTAGTTGTTTTTTGCAGCCGATTTCGGGGTCATGACTCTGCGCGGCGCCGGGTTTTTTTTTCTTGCCTCCCGGCGGCCCCTCCCCCTTAGCACTCACCAGGCAGACACTGCTTGGGGCCCCGTTTCTCTGGTGTAGGAGAGGTTTACATGTTTGTTGCCTCTTGCCAATATACATTTATAGTACACAGCATTTGATGTGAGCCGCCCCGAGTCTTCGGAGAGGGGAGGCATACAAATCTAATAAATTATTATTATTATTATTACGTATAAATCATGTCATAATGATATTGATCGGTAAGGAGAATAGTTCTAGCTGTGGGCAGAAGTGGTTTGGTTCACTGAAACCCACAGGATTACTTTGGTGGAGTCACGGCAGCCTGGAGGGCGGGGGATTTATTAATTGGTCGTAAAATTACAATTGGATTGCCCCCCCCCCCCAATTTCGTGACAAATGAGCAATTTATCGATTACAGTGCAATATTGAACTATTTATTCCCCGATCTATTCTTGCAGTGATAATATGGCGACCCCAGTTATTAGATATGATGCATTTCAATCTTGACTGATTTATTGAACAATGAATTGAATAAATAAATAAATAAATAAATAAATAAATAAATAAATAAAGTAATAATTATTATTAATCCACTAGATTCAGGAGGAACTTACACTGGAGATATGGATTAATACAGTGGTTGATGGAGGAGCTATTTACCTCACCTTTTAGGAAGCTTCATCTGATTAAGTGGTTGGATTGATTGAACCACTGGGTTCAGTTTTATTTAATCTACTATTAATTCATTCTATCAGTTTAATACTAACAGTGGGTTTAGTGTTTACAAATGAGAGAAACAAGGCTCGTGTCTGCAAGCTAATGGTCTGGTATAGGCCAAATGCTGGGTTTCTCAGCTTACTGGATGCACAAAGAGTTAATCACCGCTACAATGATAGATATATTGTCGGCAGGGGGTGGCGACATACAAACTTAATGAATTGTTATTATGATTATTATTACTATTATTATAAAGGATATATTTTATTTTAATTTTATGGGATTTACGAGCTAGATACCAGTAATTTAGCTGGACAACAGCATTACTATGCCCTCATTGCGAGGAAGGGGATTACCCACATGGCAGTTGCCACCCTTCCCGAGTTTAGGGCAAAGCCTGGAACACACACATATATACCCTGGCAGTAAGCAGGTTAGGCACAGTCGCTCACTATAAAGGCTTACGTCTCTATCAGATTGGAGGGTGTCTGCGAGCACTGTCTGCTTGGGTGCCTTGTATGTTATTGATATTTTTATCATTTATTATTTTATGGTTTTATTGAAAGAGTGGTTGATCCTTGGAACAAACGTCCAGCAGACATGGGCAGTGGATACACAGTGGCTGAATTTAAACATGCCTGGGATAAACATATCCATTGTAGGATAAAGTACGGGAAATAGTGTGGGGGCAGACTGGAGGGACCATGGGGTCTTTTTCCTGCCATCAGTCTTCTATGTTTCTATCATTGGCCAATTCGGCCAGGGCACATGGTCCATACGAGGTACCTGTTGACCTTATTACATGGGGAGATAGTAAAATGGGCAATGGCCATTTGGGCAATGGGGCAAATAATTCAGGATACTCTGAACATGTTGTATGCTATGGCAGTTCCATTTGGGACAAGAACCATAAGGAGAACCAGACATTGGTACGAGGGACATTTCACCAGGGAGGCATTTATTCCCTTATAGGATGTTTTAGGGGTAAAGCCCTAATATTGCCCTCGACACTGGGGTAGGTCTCTACCACTATAGGCATGACTGTTGGTTGCTCCTCACTACTAATATTCTGAATTGCCACGTGTCCAAATGTCAAGTTGTACTGACGACTATAACAGTACGGGTGCAGTTGGTAGCAGGCCTTTTTCAGTACGAACAAAACTGAAAGATACTATTAATATCATAACTACAGCCTGCAGACCCCCATGTCACTACCATGCTGAAGGTTGGGAAATCTCCTAATCTCTGGTTAATTCCCTCAGGAGTAAGCAATGAGGAACCGGATTGTGGGGGCAATAGCCGGGCTCTGTGTGAAAAGTGCTATGGCTGACATGTTGTGAGCCGCCAGGGGTCTAGGGAAAAGGGCGGCATAATAGTTGAATAAATAAATAAATAAATTAGTTAGTTTCTCGCAGCCCCTTTAATTTGTTCAGAGAGATGGTGTAGTCATTTACTGGAATGGGGGGCTTGCACGAACGCTAAGTTTTGCGGTCATCTGAATCAAATTCACGCTTGAGTTGTTTTTAACTTAAGATGAGTTATTAAACATTATATTAATTGTTTCAGTGAATAATAATTTATAAAAGGTTATTATCGGAAGCAATATTGGAGTCGGGGTGTCAGGATGTTACCATTAATATTATGGTTATATTGATTAAGTCATGTTGGTAAAGCTAATTCATGCGCTGACGGTAAAGACAGCATTTGCAGGGGCCTTTGCTTATCTGCATAAATTTCTTGCAACTATTCTACTCCCTGGGGGAGCGAGCAGGGCCATGGAGCATATTGGCTCATCTCCCTGGCATTTTAAGGCGGGAAGAAGAGTATTGTGACTTCCTGAGAGGAATACAGGAACATGGGTCTGCGACTGGGGTACAGCTGGTCCAGCGGGGGAGGGAAGCGGGACAGCAACAGGAGGCCCAGTCTGTTCACAGGGAGTATGTGGGCATGGTCAGGTGGTTGGCAGCCACATGGCATAGGTTGGGGCGCAGGGTACCCAGAATTGGTGGACGGCACCATCGCTCCAGCAAAGGAGTGCAGGTTGGACCACACGGTTACATGCCATCGTATAGGGGCAACAGGGGGGCTTAGCTCTCCTAACAAAAGCCCCGGTGGCTAACTATTGGAGGATAGGGGGAATGATCAAGAGATGGTCCAAGGAAAGGACTCAGATTGGGGAGAAATTAGTAAGCCGCTATACATTACCCAGTCTCAGGGGCAGCGGCATTGGATGGGACCCAGATCCTCACCCAACGAGGCCGTTGGCCAGATCCTCACCCAACGAGGCCGTTTCACACGACAGTCAAAAACAAAAACAAAAAAACAAAAACAAAAAATGGCCTTTGGGATAGGGTATGTATGGCAAGGTGCTGTCATGATCGCATAGTAGTGGATCATGCATAGGTTCCCTGGGCCAGCAAACCGATGTTAAATTGGGGGCTGCGGGAGCCCCGTTGGTTGCGCACAGCGACGGAGCAGTAACGCAGAGGGTGGATGGATCACTGGCCAGGTGTATCAAACAAGGACATATGCCTGGGTATGTTGGACTCAGTCCACTGTATAGCGAGGAAGCTAGGCAATGGTCCCCTTTGTACCATAAGACAGGCCTCCACTGAGCAAATAACAGTTAGGGGCCGTTACAGGAGGATTGGCAGGATATCGGGTGGTATTCCCCAGCAATGCTGAATGCGGTTTTCAAGAAGTTCTCAGCAAAGTAATGAATCCGGTGGCGGATGGAAGTCAATGGGTTTTCCTGACATAGATTCAGAGTACCTGAGTACAAGCGTTTTGGGAGCGGGTGGCTAACACTGTCTTGTTATTCTTATCGTTTCTCTAGGTCCTGGCCCTGCTCCACTTTATTACGCGCGAGGTGCGAAAGAGCTGCCCTTCCGTTGCCCACAGTAGCAAACTGCGGCCACTGCGTGGCATGGCGGCTGGATGTGCAGCTGCAACATGATCTTCAGGAATATGGAGGATGCTGAGTCACTGGGGCTTCAGTGGAAAGGCTTGAGCTCGGAGGTCTCCGTTTGACGGGCCTCTTCCGTTGTGAAGTTGGGAGCAGTGAGGGGCCAGACCCAGATTGTTTGGTGTGGCACACTGGTGGCAACCACCTGGCGCTGGTGAATTGGGAAAGGTGGCCTGACACAAGCGTGTTGTGGTACAATATATTACCACGGAGGTGCTGGAGGCATGCCAAAGATCCCAAGGCGGGGGATGATGCCAGGAAGAGGGTCAACAGAGCAGCGAAGAAATGGGTACTCCAGACGGGGGGTGGAGTGATAGATCACCCCAACTTCAGAGCATCCCAGTTAGCCTTATTCGGACGGGACGGGGTACATTTGACAGAAGAGGGGAATGACAAATTCATAGCAGACCTGCAGAGGTGCCTGCACATTCATGTGCAGGGGGGGGAGCAGGGGGAATAAATTTATAATTTCACCCCCTGCTGTGGCCGATAGGGGGCGGAAATGGGCGTAAGCAGCAACTGTGTGATCTCCTTTAGGGGCACCTCTACTGAGGTGAGGGGCGATCTCCTTCTCGGATTACAGGGCTCGACCGGCCTGGGTTCGGGGAGGGGGTCGCTCCTGTGGATCGCTGCCTAGGGATTATCAGAGACCAGTGGCGAGCCATCCCACACGCCGTGGGGGCGTGGCAAGGGGCAGGGGGCAGGTGTAATTTTACCATGACCCTGCACCCAGGCAAGGAGCTTTCGCCCTAGAGTTGCTCAGTTGAGGTTGTTGGAAAGTTAACTCCACCCCCATTTGATTTATGCACCCCTGCAGGTCACGTGGGTTTATTTGGTTAAATAGTTAATTTGAGTTGGTTTAATAAAAGTGACCCTATTTATACCCATACCTTGTGTCCGACTGTTACTCCGCCTGCGCCGCAATCCTTTCTTATCTAGGGTCATGATACTTCAATCATGAAAGTACAAAACCCTGGGAATTACTACCACTCAGAAGCACACTAAATAATAAAAAGCAACATCTTGCATTTCTCTTATAACTGTTGTCATTCAGAGAGACCAAACCAATGTCATTAAAAATATCTAGGATAATAATAGACACCTTGAACCTCTTTTGACATGTAACTTGAATGGCATGTACTAAAATTCTTTTGGGTTATTAAGCATATCATCTCTGTAAATTGCTCCATAAACGTTTCACATGCAAAGGTTTAATGAATATAATAATAACCTTTACCAACATTTCATTTTGAAGCTCCATTTACCTGAAATGGACTTTATCCAATAAATATTTCACAATACATTTCTCCTTTCCATCACCTTAACACCTAGCAGGGCAAATAGGAAGGTTTAATTTCCAGGCAAAATGTGTATTTTTCCTGAACTGGCTTTTATACTGTGTCTCATTTTGTGACTACATGGTTTTCTGATTATCATGTCCTGGGGTATCTCTTCAGGAGCAGTGATAGGAAATGTCATTAAGAAGTAATGTTCCTCTGCTTTGATAATCATGTTAGTGAATACTGGAGACTTGACAGGTTATGTATCATGTGGCCTACTACTAATGGCTTTAATAACATATCTAGTAGCACTTTGTCAAGATTTCTCATTAATTTAAATTTGCCAATATCAAAACAAAAGGGGATGGGTGTACAGTACATGTATTTGTGTGCATATAGACTAATGGGGGTGGGTGGAGTGGAGGGGGGAGTTGGCAGCAACCAAGATACGGGGGCAACAATTTGAAATGGGTTCCATAAATGGATTCACCTCTTCAGTATCTTCTTCCTGGGATGCTAGATATGGCAGAAAGAGGACTGTAAAAGAACACTGACATATTCTGGACAGGCTCCATTATTCACCATTTATTCTAACCTCTTATAATTTTCCATTTACCTACTCAGAAGTAACTCCATTGACTGAATTCATTTTCTTAAAACATACTTAATTTAAATGGCTTGTTGCTGAGGTAGATTCCTTCCAGTTTGGAACTGGTAGTGACCCGCTGGTGACATCATGATGACGTCACGGAACCAGCTCAGTTGGTGCGATTCTGGTCAGCGCCATCTCTTTTTTTAAAATTATTTCTTTTCTTCTGAGCATGTGCAGAAGGTGACTTTCTGGCATTGTGCATGTGGTTGCCATCTTGTTTTGGGCTTTTTTAATTATATTTTTTCCAGATTTTTTTGGCACTGCCCAGGCACATGTACGGTACAGGAGGAAGCAAACTGGCAATGAGGTAAATTAAAATCCACCCCTGGCTTGTTGGTATAATTGTTTGAACAAGCTAAACGATTCATCTACAATGCTGAAACACAAACTATGGTTTATATATCACAAAAACAAGGACATATGTCACATTAAGGTATCTTGAAGCTAGCAATATTTGTGAATATAGTCAGTTCAACACGATTTGCCTGAAAGTATGTATAGGATTGGAGTGTAAGGATGTGTGGCACTTCATCTTTTTAGCTCTCTTGTTCCTTCAACATGACATTCCATATCTCTCCAAGACTGTGGAGAGGGGCAGCATACAAATCTAATAAATTATTATTATTATGTCAATACAACACAGCAAAAGAGATCACTATGTTGGATTTCATATTTCATCATCATTCGGGTGCTTCCCAAGCACCTAGGACTGCGTGATGTAACGGCGAATTATGTTTGCTGATCCCAGTAAAGCGGCCTTTTGCAATTGACAGATGGAGATTTTGTCAGTTCCAATGGTTTTCAAATGTCTGCTGAGATCCTTTGGTACTGCACCCAGTGTACCAAGTACCACTGGGACCACTTATGCCAGAGTCGTTGCAGCTCGATTTTTAGATCTTCGTATTTCATTAATTTCTCTAGCTGATTCTCCTCAATTCTGCTGTCTCCTGGGATTGCGATGTCGATGATCCATGCTTTCTTTTTCTCCACAATCAGGATGTCTGGTGTGTTATGCTTCGGAATTTGGTCAGTCTGAAGTCGGAAGTCCCACAGTAGTTTTGCTTGCTCATTTTCGACCACTTTTTCGGGCTTATGATCCCACCAGTTCTTTGCCACTGGTAGATGGTAGTTCTGGCACAAGTTCCAGTGGATCATTTGTGCCACAGCATCGTGTCTATGCTTGTAGTCAGTCTGTGCGATCTTTTTGCAGCAGCTAAGTATGTGATTGATTGTTTCATTTGTTTCTTTACAGAGTCTGCACTTTGGATCGTCTGTTGATTTTTCAATTCTGGCTTTGACAGCATTTGTTCTAATGGCCTGTTCTTGTGCCGCCAGTATTAGTCCTTCTGTCTCCTTTTTGAGTGTTCCACTTGTAAGCCATGACCAGGTCTTTTCTTTATCCACTTTGCCTTCAATCTTCTCCAAGAACTGGCCATGCAATGCTTTGTTCCGCCAACTGTCCATACGGCATTGATTTACAGTTTTTCTGTACTGGTCCTAGGGTTTGCTTCACCTTGGGAAGCTTCCTATTGTTGACCTCCATCAACACTGACTCTTTGCTCTCCTTCACATAGTCAGCTTCTCTTCTTCCACTGTCTGCTTCACTTGCAAAAGTCTTCTGCCACCTATTTTCCTTGGTAAATACAATCATGGAAAGCAATCCAGAAATGAAAATGTCTGGCCCATGCACTGTGCAGATGTTCCTGTATACAATGCCAGCTAGCTGGTTGTGACTTCCAATGCCTGTTGTTACAGACAGAATTTTATATCTTGCCACTACATGTTGTATTGTCTCCAAAGTCTCTCTGTATACTCTGTATGTTGACTCCTGTCTAATTGGTAGACCACTGTTTCTATGGATCTGATGCTTAGTGCCTGTTCTTCTGTTGCTATGATCAGTGCCTCAATGCTGTCTTTTAGTCCAACTTTCGAGCAACTAGTAGGATTTCTCAATACCTGTCACCTTAGCAATCTATGAATGGTATATCCTATATATGTATTGACTCTGCTTTATTTATTTATTAGATTTCTATGCTGCCCTTCTTGAAGCAACTCAGGGCGGTGTGCAACATTATAATACAAATAATTGTCTGTTAAGTAAATTGGCAAAAGAAGCACATTATCTTTTGGGTAAATGTAGAATTTAAAAAGAAATGGGCTATAATGGTTCACAAAACAGACACTCAATGTTTTTAGCAGAAATTTCTTTTAATCTAGATGGAAGAAAGTTGATTCCATGCCCGGCTCAATTCTTTAATAAGGTGGCCCATCGGTATCAAACATTCCAAACAGTATGACTTGAAACAGCCATGAAGCTGATTCATGAGATTTGTGTCTAGGAAGATTTGTGTCTAGGAACAGCTTTGAGCCCATTGTCAGTCTTCTGGAACAAATGTTCCATATGTTCCTGGTCCTCAAGTTTCTTTCAATCTCCTCTGCCTATTTCTACATAAGTAGAGCCATATACACCAAGACAGCCCCACCAGGCTATGGATTTGAAACCACCATCTGTCATTCTCATTACTACACCAGCACTAAGAGAGAATTACATCACAGCAAGAGGATATACTTGGCTATCTTTTTACATGAAAACCAAGAACTTAGGCAGAAACATAATGGGAACTTTGTTCAGCAGGTATTAGGATAAATGAAGCACATCCATAGTTGGTGGAAGAGCAATTGCGGCTGCACATGGCCTGGGTGAGTTTCCAAAGGAATGGATCAGAAAAATGGAGACACTGAGAAAAGTCAATGTTGCAGATTCTCTGATGCGTCTGGGACTAAATCAAGCATTCAAAATGCAAAATAGTTCATGTATGTCATTGGGAATTACTTTATGTTTCCCATAAATTCATAATTTCTGGTTCTGTTTAGAATTTTGCTTTCTGTTCAGTCATCAGGCTAACTTCCGAAAGTCGTTTTAGGTAATACCTTTTACAGAAGGAAGTGGAGAAGAGGCTAGGTTTTCATTACATTAATTTTGAGTTACTTTTGCTCTCATTCTTTATATTTTGTTTATGCCTCTAATCCCATTATGATTTTTCCAGTGAGAAGTGCTGAGATGCAACCCTCAAGATTATGTGCCTCCTTCTTAGGCTATCTTTTAGGGGATGTATGCATGGAGGATACATGCAGAGAGGAAGGAAAATGACCTTGATGGGGATATGGTAAAGAGTGAACTGTTTTGAAAGACAAATTAACATTCTGGGGAGGCTTAGGCAGATATTTTCCTAATTGAAAGAACTATCAGAAGAAGGAAGTGGTAACACTGAATTTTATTGAGATGACAGGCTAGTGAGAAAGCAGGACCAAACTAAAACTTTGCTCCTGGTATTTGAGAACACCATCATACGTGGCACATCATACCTGGCTTCTGCAGATTGTCTGCCAGCCAATCATCTTCTTTAGGATAGGAAAAAAAGAAGCTCAGAGTCCGGCTGTTAACAAATCATCAGTGATTATATTTTGTTTATGTGTTGCTGTTTCCTTGTAATTTTTTTGAGGTGTAGTTTTGTATTTCCAAGCAATGAATGTGATAACACCATACAACATCCTGCAACAAAGAAACATGTAGGAAAATTTTTGTTTAGCTATACCTCCTTGATAACAGAGGAGGTAACCCCTTCCTGTCGGGTCCATCATCCAGTGCTTAGAATGGAATAGGCAAAGTTGGCTCTTCTATGACATGTGGACTTCAACTCCCAAAATTCCTGAGCTAGCATGATTGGCACAGAAATTCTGGAAGTTGAAGTCCACAAGTCATAGAAGAGCCAACTTTGCCCACCCATGGAATAATAGAAACATAGAAACATAGAAGACTGACTGTAGAAAAAGACCTCATGATCCTTCAGGATAAGTGTAACTACTGGTCACAAATAAGCTTAATGAACAAGCATTTGATATGACTCAATTTCCACATAGTTGTATCCTCAGACATAGTGCCAACTGTAATAAAAGAAGATGGGGAGGGATTCTTCCATCCATCTTTGCATTTATCAATGCTTTATCAACAGAAAACAATATTTGTAGCTTAGGGTTAAATTGTGGGGTCCTTGGTACACTGATGATGTTATCTGTCAGCTTCAAGGCAGGATTAGATAGATTCATGGATGCCAAGTGTATCGATGGTTATTAAAACAGATGTCAAAGTGCCACCTCTATGTTGGTTGAAGCAGGCAGTATTCCATGGGTTCTATTTGTTGGGGGTCAAGGGAAAGGGAGGGTTTTGCCCTCTCTTTCTGCTCAAGATCCCCATGTACAATTGGTGGGCCATTGTGTGACACAGAATGCTGGACTCGATTTGGCCCGATTCAGCATGGCTCTTCTTATGTTCTTATGTTTTGTTCTTACCTAGTTTGGCAATGAAATGTCTGCAAGAAAGCTAAGAGAGCACCAGGATCCTACATCTATCTTCTAAATTTGTGAGGCAGGCCACCAAGTTTCAATTCTCTAAGAATAAGCAGGTAAAGTAGGAACATGAGAGACTACCGGAATCAGCCATAACCAAACCAAAAATTCCAAAGAGCATATGATTAGGTTTTGTCAGATGATTCTCTTTTACCTAGGTTCAGAGGCAGAAAACAGCCCATTAGGAAGATTATTATTACCAGCACTTACATAGTGGGCGAGAAAAACAATAGCAGAAGAAATGGCTTTGTTTGCCAGAAATGATATAATTTTTCCAACTACTCAGAAAATATTTCAAACATGCTAGGCAGTGGCCTTCGACATTTTGTTTTGCCCCAAATTAAAATCCAAAATTAGGTTTTCTTTCAATATTTATAATATAAGATGGACTGTACATCCTCAGCTCAGGGGTGGGTTCCAACTTATCTCACTGCCAGTTTCCTTCTTCCCGTGCTGTATGGGAGTGCTGCACGGTTGCGCCTCATGCTCAGAAGAAATTTTTAAAAAATCATTTTTTTAAAAAAAGGAGCAAAAATAAGATGGTGACCACATGCACAGTGCCAGAAACTCAGCTCCTGCACATGCTCAAAAGAAAAAAAAATCATTTTTTAAAAAAAAGATGGCAGTGCCCAAAGACCGGCACCAACTAAACTGGTTCGGTGATGTCATTGTGATGTCACCAGTGGGTTGTTACCTGTTCGGATGAGCCAGTCTGAACCGAGAAGAACCAACCTCTGCATCAACTCTATCATTGAGCTATAACCATTTCCTGAACTATGAGAAGGTAGGAATAGCTGTAGTTTTATGAGCAAGATCATATATGTGTATATTAATCTGTTTATTTGTTTTGCTACTTTTGAGACATTATTGAAATTAAAAAGTTAGAAAGTAAGTGTGAATTTTGTTGAACTGTTACAAAAAGTAACTAAAGGAAATTCCCATTCATCTGCCCTAGCCAAATGCAAAAAATATAGCTATTCACAGTGTTGATAGTACCAGTATCAGCCAGGTTGTTAAAGATAAGGACATCCTTTGCATTTCATTAATGAGAAAATTACAAATTTTAGAAAGCCCTCATCCCCCAAAGAAAAACAATCCATACGCTCATCTATCACCAAATATCTTTTACTCTAAGCCAACCTTATCAGAGAGAGGATACCAGTGGCTAAGTAACAATTTACAATGCAAAGGCATGCTGTGGCAACAGGCTGAATATATTAACTGCAATAATTTGCTTCCTATATAACATCATCAGTACATAAGGTATTTCAGTATTGGTGACTGCTTCCCATCTGGGAACAAACCAGGGAAATTTCTTCCAACAGGCAAAATACCACAATATAAGCAAACAACCTGCAATAGAGACAAACATAGTGACAAATCTATAACATTGTATGAAAGGATATGCCCAAGAGATTTCTCTGCCTGAAGCAAAAGCAAAATTCCTCCCATTCTGTACCCTGATGATGATTAAACTGCTGTCAGATGGACTCAAAAGGCACCACCACAAGCTGTGAACTTAGTTTATGAATCATCTTCCAACACAGTTACCATTTAGAGCGGCTGCTTCAGTCTGCTTCAGTCTGGCTAATGGTAGGGCCTGCCCAGACAGTCTGCCCAAGAAACTAGTCAATCAGAATAAAGATGTTATTTTATGATCAAAGGTAACATTAAATCTCCCAGCACTACCACATACATTCTCCCTTAATGCTCTTACAATCAGTTTGGAGTCACAGATGGCTTTAGATCTTCTGGATCCAAACATTGCCTGGTCTCCCAAGTGGATTCTAAAGTTGACACACCACATATATGATAGTAAATAAAAGAACAGAAAAAGTCTGAATTTCTCCAGAAGAAATAGAAAATTTTCAGTAAGTTTGGAACTGGAAGAATTCCTTCATAACAGTGAATTTCTCAAGATATAAAGATGTAAAGGCTAACCCACACATATCACTGCAAGAACCCAAAAAGATTTTTACCCCAAATTGTCTTGTTCTGTGGAAAAAAAGTTGTAAAAGTTGTGAAACAAGGAAGTCCAACCTTGGCAACTTTAAGATCTGTGGACCTCAACCCA
The DNA here is from genome assembly GCF_031021105.1 of Erythrolamprus reginae. NCBI lineage: Eukaryota > Metazoa > Chordata > Lepidosauria > Squamata > Dipsadidae > Erythrolamprus > Erythrolamprus reginae. The sequence continues at coordinate 144,119,263 of NC_091951.1, read as the reverse complement.
TAATGCTCGTTAGGGAAATCTGAGAGTTGAAGTCCACAAATCTTGGCTGGACATCCCTGTCCTAAAAATATTCTCTGTCATCAGTTTGACTGAGATTTGGTAGGAAAAAATGCAGGATAATTTTTGTTACCTGGTATCCCCCTCAATTTTCCCCCATTGTAGATAGTAGGGGAAATAATAAAAAAGTAAATTCTGATAGCGTAAATAATCTTTCAACATCATTCTAATTTCCATCCCAGTTTCATATTATAGTCTTAGAAATTCAGAAAAGATTTATTAATTCAACTTCTTTGCCACCCAATCCCAAAGGACTCAGATATCAGAATGTCTCAAGAAACTGGACGCTCTATTGGTCATTCCTGTTGCAAAACCGCCAAGAATGCATCTTCATTAGAAAAATCTAATGAAGAGAACAGTAGGAATAAGTTGCTTTGAAGGTGTGTATCTTAAAAAGCAATACAATCTCACTGCTTTCACTCAAAATGAATATGATGTTTTAAATAGGAATGTGAAAAATAAACAGAAAAAAAATCAGTACTTTTGTAACTTTCACTTACCATTGAAAGAATATAAATGGTTTGGCTGAAAAATTTACAGCTAGACACAAAGTATCTTTTGCGTTTTTTAAAAAAGTTGAATAATGATACATTGCTCATGGATATGAGTAAAAAGTAAATGTTACAGACACAAAAGATAAGCCATGTGTGAGACAATTTTACAATCTGCAGAAGTGCAAATTCAGTCTTAGACTTTTCACACTAAAATAAATTTTTAACACATGATGGAAAGGATGTTCTAGAATAACAAACCCAGTTTCTTCTGTGTGACCTAGATCAGACATAGTTGTTTTGGTAGTGGTATAGCACAACTATAAGCTAACTATTGGCTTTGTAGATAAATCCAGTTTGACAATGATCAGTTGCAATAGGCCAAGCAACAGATGTGAGTGATAAACAAATTTATCTGCAGTTGATCTTGGAAAGCTATTCGGTCCATTAATCTGTAGACATATGATTCTGTACTGGTTTCCTTTCTGTCCACTACTGGTCATATGCTGTTGAGATCTGAGACTAAGTCAAAGATGGAATGGACAAAATGCACAAATGTATTTTCCAATGAAACTAACTCTTTTCTGTTATTCTAATTTATGATTGCGTTAAAGTGAAAGAAGGCGTCGCTGGAAAGATCCATTATTCCTGATGTTCAGTTTTACCCTGAGTAGGTGCTTCTGGACAATCACTGGCTTACCATTTGACTAAGAACAATTCAATGCTCTCTATTTTCATCCACAAACTCCATCTTTCAAATGATTTACAGTGTAATGTTCTAGGAAGATGATTTCCAGAATGATCATGCCATCTTGATTATAACCTGAATATGTCATCAGACGGTGAAAAATTGATAGGTCTCTAGAATTCAGATCCTGAATTCTATTAAATACCCTCTTTACGTAATCACTGGACAAGAATAAAATAAGGGTAAATAGGAAGAAAACAATCCTGAAACATGGTATCTAATTGTTAGTGGTGGAGATGAGGGTTTCTTTGGTTGCTTGTTTTTATTTGTTTTCAAAAGGCCTGTCTCCAAATTTTTGGTGGGCCCAGTAGGCTCGTGTTTTGTCCTCCCCAGAATCCAAAGTCTTCCCTGGAGCCCGGGGAGAGTAAAAATGCCCTCTCCCATCCCCCTGGGGGCTCTCTGGAAGCCAAAAATGGCCTCCCATAGCCTCTGCTTGAGCCAAAAATCAGCTGGCCAGCACACACATGCACATTGGAGCTGAGCTAGGGCAACGGCTCATGTGCCAACAGATATGGCTCCGTGTGCCACCATCACTGGTATAAGGTCTCCTGCTAGAGCAGAGGGTTGGTCCAATTCTGTTATTCTGTTATTCTGTTAATTAGATGCCACATGAAATTACCTTTATGAATCATATGACGTACCATGAAACAGTTCACATGAATTCAATCATTATTTATTTGTTTGTTTGTTTGTTTGTTTATTTGTTAGATTTGTATGCTGCCCCTCTCCGAAGACTCGGGGCGGCTAACAACAATAAAGAAAACAATGTAACAAATCCAATATTAAAAAGCAATCTAAAAAACCCCAATTTAAGAGACCAATCATACAAACAAGCATACCATGTATACATTCTATAAGCCTAGGGAGAAGGGAAAATTTCAATTCCCCCATGTCTGACGACAGAGGTGGGTTTTATAATACAAAATAACCCTTAGGATTGATAGTCAACCTGCTTGAAAGATTATGCCACTTAAAGCGTTGCTACCCCAAAATAACAAATAAAGAAAGCCTGCCTTTTTCTTAATTTTTTGTTTTCTCTATTTACATACACATATAGGGAAGTTCCCAGCTTCATTTGAAATGTTCAGATTCTAGCACTGATTCAGGTCTGAGCATCATTTGTTTAGGACTGGTCCTGATGATGTCATCTAGCTTGAAGAATTCAAGGACCCCTCATTTTAATCTTGAACCACAAATATTCTCCTTTATTGGTCTTCAGGTTTGCTTCACAATTAAATTTAGGAGGGAAGAATGCTTTGATGGAAACGGGCTGTTCTTTCCCAAAGTCTTTTCATATTTTCCTCCTGATCAGAGTTGGGTTGCCACTGGTGCGGTAGGCAACTTTGCCCCAGTAGTGGCCACCAGATTGCACAACTACTCCGGTGCCAGTCCTTTGGGTGCCACCATCTTTTTTCTTTAATTTTTGTTATTTTTTGCTTCCTGCACATGCACAGAAGCAAAACCTCCTGAGGGGATGCTCGCTCGCATGCATGTCCCCTTGTGAGATTTTGGTGTGTTTTTGCTTCCTGCGCATGTGCGGAAGCAAAATCACGCTGGGGACATGCATGTGCATGCATAGTGCACACTCATGACTCCCCATGGTGCACATGCAGCACACCAGTAGGAGCAGGTAAGAGGAATACGCCCCTGCTCCTGATGATTATAATTATGAAGGGTCCTGGATGGTCTCTGAGCTAAGTTGTTTTCTTGCAGATGTTTCATTATCCAAACTAGGTAACATTCTTATTTTGAATAATGAAGCATCTGCAACAAAACAACCAAGCTCAGAAAGCATCAAGGACCCTTCATTTTAACCCCAACTTACAAATATTCTTCAGTATTCTTTTCGCTGGCATTGGGCCAGTAATGTACTGAGCAGCTCTGACAGCACATTGTCTCACTAATCCAAATAAATTCCAAGCACATTTGAAAGTTGGGGGAAAAAATCACCTAAATCCTCAGAAAGTAATTATTTATTCCTGTGATAATACTGTCTCTTAATATTTGAGAGAGAGGGAGGAGAGCAGGGGGAGTGGGAGGGAGGGAATGTTTTCCTTTCTTGGAGTCTTTGATGGACCCATGGAAGGATTTAATATCCCCCTCCTCACCTAATAGTACATTGAAAATAGCAATAGCACTTAGACTTATATACCGCTTCACAATGCTTTTTACAATTCTCTCTAAACAGTTTTACAGAGTCAGAATATTGCCCCCAACAATCTGGGTCCTCATTTTACTGACCTCGGAAGTATGGAAGGCTGAGTCAACCTTGAGCCTGGTGAGATTCGATCTGCCAAATTGCAAGCAGGTGGCAAGTATCAGAAGCTCACGCTAACCACTGCACAACCGTGGCTCTTCAAATAATGTGTACACTGGGATGATACCAGTGGGTAAAACTGTTTTACCCAATATTTGTTTGTTTGTTTGTTTGTTTGTTTGTTTATTTATTTATTCATTTATTTATTTATTTATTTATTCATTTATCTATTATTTATTATTTATTTATTTATTTATTTATTACTTGCTTACTTATTTATTTATTTATTTATTGTTTATTTATTTATTTATTTATTTATTTATTTTTTATTTTTTTATTTTTTTATTTATTTATTGGATTTATATGCCGCCCCTCTCCGAAAACTCGGGGCAGCTAACAGCAATCATAAACAGTATACAATTATAATATAAATTATGCTACTATAATGTAGTGATCCTATTTAGGAAAACAATATGACAATGAAAGCATTAAATAGCATTGTGGCCTGTTTACACCATAGTGACACTATGCTGAATTGAGGTCAGTATCTGGTTTATGTGTCAATTTAGTAATTATATTTCTCCACAGCAGTAGAAAACAGTATTTTGGTATCCCTTTCTCTTCTAAAGCCTACTTTCCACAAGCACTTCTTGTCTGATACCTTATTCACAAATTGGGGCATCTTCAAACTGGTCAATTTACATTTGCATCTCCACTAGTCTCACTGCTGCTGTGGTGCTTTTAGCCAATCAGGCATCCTGCAAACAAAGTCAATAAAGGGAGACATTTAGTCGAGATGAAATTTTAAAAGAGCATTTTAGAAAAAAGGTCTTTAATTCACTGCTTTGTAATTTGGAAAATATTGAAAGATAGGTCTCGGAATCTTGTGACAGACTGTGCTGTCCAACCATGAAATCTGATCAAGCAGTTATACAAAGAAACGAGCAACAGAAACAATAAAAGCACTTCCTTCCAGCTATATGACTCACAACTCTTTTGCATAAAGCCGATGAGAACGTCACAAGCTGTCTGAAAAGTTTTGTTTCTACCTCTGTTCCATCCCTACGATTTGCTTAACAAATAAGTATTCTTTGCAAAATCATAGGAAGGGGAAAATTTGCCAGCTGGTTCCTAGGAGGCAGGCATTCCATAGAGCAAGAATTGTTTAGGCTGTGAATGGTTAAAAGCATAGTGGGAAAATTCTGATTTAAACCAGCTTGGGGAGAAAAGATCAATCATTTATAGAACACTCAGAAATAACTAAGAAATAAAGTATCCATGTTTAAACCTTCATTTTCTGATTATATTAATCTTGAATAGAATCTTTAACTTCACACTTTTAGCCATTGGAGAATACAGAGAGTAGATCATACAAGTGGGATTAAAATATATTAATAATGTAGTACATCCTTAGGTAACTGATTTTACATTTTTTTAATCTTCTGTGGTTAGGGTGCTGACAAGTCACTCTTGAATGTTTCCAGAGTAAAATAAAAATTTAAGGACTGAGTTTTATTCTATTCCACTCTCTAATGCCCTAAAAATATAGCACAATGGAATGTTTGAAAGAAATTGTGCAAAGGAGAATTGGAGTCTGTCTGTATGTTAATAGAACAGGACCATTGGAATGATAAACCAACAACAGAAAGATCCAAATTGAAAAGGAACCAATTTTAGCTGGTATGTGTGGGGGGAAAAGAACCCCCCCACCCCCGCAACATTCTCCCCCTCCCTGTGCTTGTTTATGGGAGAGGCAGCTTTATTACTCATTTATTTTAAGCCCTGCCCCCTTTCCCCCCCAGTCATATGACTTAGACAAAAGCTATTTTTATAGGCTTGAAAAAAGTCCAGAAACCACATTCTGCATACTTTCCCTAACTTATTTGATTGTTATTCAAAATTTTGTGGTTATTGATGTTCATCTTGGGTTGTTTAGAGGGGGAGCGAACCCTTAGTGGTTTTAGATTAGAAAGATTAAGATTTTTTAAAAATGTTCTTTATATTCTGTCTAGGAACTCCTGAGCATAATAATGGACTTGGACTAATAAAGATGTAGTTGTTCTGGAGAATCATAAAAATATACTAGCTAAGATCACTTAACATGTCTGACCTAATCAAGACCATCTTTTGTATATTGCCTAATACAGTGATCCCCCGATCATTGCGAGGGTTCCGTTCCAGGACCCCCCGCAACGAGCGGGTTTTCGCGAAGTAGCGCTGCGGAAGTAAAAACACCATCTGCGCATGCGCGCCCTTTTTTCATGGCCGCGCATGTGCAGATGGTGTTTTTTACTTCCGCACCTGGGAAGACCCCCGCCCAACAGCTGAGGAGCCGCCTGCCTGCCCGCCTGCCCGCCGCTTGTCCGGCCGCCGCTGGTGCCGCCGCCGCTTGTCCGGCCACCGCTCGTGCCGCCGCTGCTCGTGCCGCCGCTTCTCGTGCCGCTGCTGCTGGTGCGGCCGCCACTTGTCCGGCCGCCGCTCATGCCGCCGCCGCTCGTGCCACCGCCGCTGGTGCGGCCGCCGCTTGTCCGGCCGCCGCTCGTGCCGCCGCCGCTCGTGCCGCCGCTGCTGGTGCCGCCGCCGCTCGTGCCGCCGCCGCTCGTGCCACCACTGCTGGTGCAGCCGCCGCTTCTCCGGCCGCCGCTCGTGCCGCCGCTGCTCGTGCCGCCACCACTTGTCCGGCCACCGCTCGTGCCGCCGCCGCTCGTGCTGCCGCTGCTGGTGCGGCCGCCGCTTCTCCGGCTGCCGCTCGTGCCGCCGCCGCTTGTCCGGCCACCGCTCGTGACGCCGCCGCTCATGACGCCACTGCTGGTGCGGCCGCCGCTTGTCCGCGTGCCCGCCACCCGCCCTTCACCCGCCCACGCCGTTGCTCGCGCCACTCAGCTGGGAAGCGGGGCTGGGGTTTCCCCGCCGCCCACGCAAAGGGGAAACCCCGGCAAGAGGGGGAAGACCCAGGGAAGCCGCCCAGCAGCTGATCTGCCCGGCAAACTCCACCATCTACGCATGCGTGGCCATAGAAAGAAAAGGGCGCACATGCGCAGATGGTGTTGTTTACTTCCGGGTTGAAAAATCGCAAATTAGCCTGTTCGCAATGGTCGGGAACGCAATAACCGGGGGATCACTGTAACTAAATTTTGTGACAAATTGTCTCTATGTGTGCATTAATTTCTAAGAGTTTGTTAACTGGAAAAAGCATGATAAAAAGCAATTGTGGTTTTGTAGTTTGTGAATTTGGAAAGTTTACATGCAAATGCTAACAACATTATTCTCTCCTCTGTATTTAATCCATAGGACCCCTGATTTTTTAAAAAAAGGATAGGAGAAAATTTCATTCATTTATTGTCTCCTAAAGTGATGTGGCCCACCAGCAGCCTGTGCAGCCAGGGCCTTTGAAACCTTAAGCACCTCTTGACAATGATGGGAAAGGAGGGGCTACTCCTTTCCTGAATGCAAGAAAACGCAGGGCTGCCAAGAGACAAGAAGGTTTACTCCGGAGGAATTCTCCTTGAGAGTAGAACTGCAGGCTATTTGGTCATTCCCTTAGACTACTTAAGTCCTAACTACACTAAGCATAATTGCAGGGAACAACATCGCTTCTGAATCTTGACGTCTGCGTTTCCAGCATAGATCTTGTTTCTTGCATTTTTTAGTTTGGAGACTTACGTGTAATTATTTCAGGGCTTAGCACTGGGGTAGAACATAAAGTTGCTGAGATTGAAAAAACACAGATGTTGACTTTGTGCCCTTTGCCTGGCACTGCATTTTGCTCATTGTTGCATCTCACCTCAGTTTGATCAGAAACAGTGAAATGCTTTCTTTCTGTAACAAAGGCAACGGTAAATTTTCCCCCTATCTAGTTGTTTCCACTCTGGGGTGGTGGCACCACTCTATATGAGGGTGGTGCTCATCTCTGTTTCTTAGCCAAGGGTGCCAACATCGTCCATAGATATTTCCGAGGTCATGTGGCCAGTATGGTTATATGCCAAAGACACATAGAATGCTGTTCCCTTCCTGTCAAAGTGGTACCTATTTATCTACTCACATTTACATGCTTTTGAACTTCTAGGTTTGCAGGAACTTGGGCAAGTAACAGGAGCTCACCCTGTCACATGACTCTTAGGTACCAAACCTGGGCTATACTCTTTCTGGCAGAGAAACTCAGCATCTTTAACCATTAAACCATTGTAACTCTCACCCTGTAATGCTTACGTTGATTCTCAATACTTTTCCTTTTGTACAGGAAAATATTAACCCCAAATCAGCATTCTTCCTATTATTTTACTGTGTTCATACTTTTTAAAAGAGTCATAAAGTCACTCAGTACAAACTACACCTATTTTTTTACTAGTTCTCCTGTTATTCAGTTGACACTTTCAGCTTCACTATTTTTCAATACACTCACAACATTTATGACTTACTAGTTTTTATTATTTTTTAATTTTTTAAATGGGCCGTTATATTTATAACAGTCATTTCAACTCTACTCAGTCGCATATAAATCTCTAAAATGATCCTTCCAACATTCCCTCAATTCAATGTCATCCCAAATACTATTATTTTTAATTTCATTTACCTTTCTGGAGGCTTTCCCTGCTCCCTCTTCCAAAACATTTTATTTCCATCAAAATGATTCTGTATTTCCTCTGCCTCCTTTGCTGTTAACTGTTCCTTCTCTTTAGCTACATTCTTTGCAATTTGCTTTTTCTCCATACCTTATCCTGTATCTCATTATCTTTTAGAAAAATTATTCTCTTATATGCATTTCTTTTTATCCACAGCCTTTTACAATTCACAGTTGCACCAAACATCTTCATAGAATTCATTAGCATAACTCCACATACTTCTGTGGCAGTCTGTAATTTAATAATTTTTCATTGTGTCCCAGACAGCTTCCAAACCTTCTTTTTTAAAAAAAGATGCACTTTTGGATCTTTGTCTTGGCAGGTTATCAATCTATTTTTTAAAAAATATAATTTTCATTTAATATATTTGTAACAAGATAAAAGCAATGCATATAAAAAAAAACAAAGAAAATAAATAGAAAATAAGAAATCAAATAAAAAAATACAAGAGGAGGAAGAAGATTTTAATGGCTTCCAATATTTTTGACAGCAGTTATACTGTACAGTGGTACCTCTACCTAAGAACGCTTCTGCTTAAGAACTTTTCTAGATAAGAACCAGGTGTTCAAGATTTTTTTGCCTCTTCTTAAGAACCATTTTCTACTTAAGAACCTGAGCCCAGAAAAAATTCCCGGGAAATTTGAGAGCGGCACAAAGTCCTGGCCACTTTCCTGCAATTCCCCCTGGGTTTCTCTCTCTGGCGCAGTGTATGGGAGGCAACCTCATGCCGCGTGTATTGGGGGCGCATGCTCCTCCTCGCTGCCTCAGAGTCCCTATTTTTTTTTAAGCCTTAAAGTTTTGGATTTTTTTTATTCCTCTCACCTCACCTTCTTCCTTTGGCAGCGACTGTCCTCCTCCTCTTCTTCCTCCTCCTCCTCCCACCCAAATTTCGAGCTTTTATTTCTTTCCTAATGGGTTTGCATGCATTACAGTATTTGTGTTTACATTGAATCCTATGGGAAAAATTGCTTCTACTTACAAACTTTTTTACTTAAGAACCTGGTCACAGAACGAATTAAGTTCTTAAGTAGAGGTACCACTGTACTTGCATTTATATTTTACTTTCTTTAATATTTCATCATAATTTCCTTTTTTACATAAGCTACCCTATCTAATCTTCAAACTGTATAAAGTCAATTTTTTAGTGTGTTTTTTTAGCAAAATGACTGAAAAGAGTCTATAGTCATTGCTAATGTAGTTCTTTATCTTCCCTTACTTGAGTAAATTGTATTAATCTGGGGAAATGTTTAATTTCAGACATCTGTAATGGAAGAGTGCAGATCTGCTGTATATTGGAGCCCCTTCACCTTCAGCATGCTTCTAAGTCTGAGGTGGGCAATTAGTTGTCCCAAGGGACCACATGAAAAACTGGGACTATTGTGGAATGTTTTGCTACCCCATCCCATTCCCCAACTGTCTTTGCTCTGCCCCGATGCCAATGCAACTGATGCCGTGGGCCAGATTGTGATTCTCCCATAGGTGACATGTGACCTGAAGGCTGTAAAATGCCCAGATCTGATTTAAGTCATACCTGTATCCTAAGAGGTGGGGCTTCAATCTATCTCTCAATCCCTCCTATTTCTTCCCATTGCAGGTTCCTCTGCACGCATTGCCTTTGTGTTTTTCATTACAAATAATCCTCCTTTAGCAGATACCTTAATTAGTGGCTGTTGTTGGTTATGACAGTGAGGAAAAGGTAACTTTGTGACCAATCCTCACATTTATGACATTTGCAGATCTGCTGTTTGTTTTTTGTTTGGTTGGTTAGTTGATTGATTGATTGATTGATTGATTGATTGATTGAATTTATAGGCCACCCTTCTCCCTGTGGATTCAGGGTGGTTTACAGCAGAAAAATAAAATAAAATACCCCAAAACTTAAATAAGAACAAGCAGAAAATTTAAAACCCAATAAGATAGCACACAATCATCACTCATACATACTAGTGGCTGGAGTGGAGAACCATCGCTCAACGGCCCCAGACCTGCCAACATAAGTGTGTTTTTAGTGCTTTTCAGAAGGTGAGGAGAGTGTGGACAGTACAAATCTCTGGGGGGAGTTGGTTCCAGAGGACTGAGACCACAGCAGGGAAGATTCTCCCCTGTAGTCGCTCCAGCTGGCATTGTTTGACCGATGGGACTCGGAGGATGCCAACTCTGTGTGACCCAATTAGCTCTGTGCAACCTAATTGGTCACTGGGACAGGTGAGGCAGAAGACGGTCCCATAAATAATCTGGTCCTAAGATGTGCAAGCTTTAGAGGTAATAACCAACACCTTGAATTGCATTCAGAGACCAAGTGGAAGCCAGTGCAGCTTGCAGAGTGTTGGACTGATGTGCATGTATCTGGGTACACACATCACAGCTTGCGCAGCTGCATGCTGGAAAAGTTGAAGTCCCCAAACGTTCTTCAAGGGTAGCCCCAAGTAGAGTGCATTGCAGTAATTAAGCCTCGAGGTGATGAGGGCATGAGTGACTATGAGGAGAGACTCCCTATCCAAATAAGTAACTCTGAAGTAAGATCATAACCACAGTCAGAGTTTGACTAAGCAACTATTTTGCTTAACAACCAAATTGCTAGTCCCAATTATGGTCACTGAACAAGAACTTCCTGTAAATTTCCTCACCTTTTCATCATAAACATATCAATCATGCTGTTATATTTATGCCATGCTGACATACACATTTTCTTTTGTTTCAAACAGATATTCAAAACCAACCTTTTTCATCAGTCATTGTACATTTTGGGTCTCCAAATTTTGAGTGATTTCTGAAAACCACAGATGTTTCCAGTTGTAGGCCACTACATCAGCTCAGAAGTAGAGGCAGGTTAATTACCCTCACTCAGGTTCTGCTTTGCAATTGGCCTCATGGCAGATGTTTATCAACAGCAGATGTTTATCAACAACAATTTTGTAAATGGGTAAGATTGCCTAGCATTTTAGCAATCTCTCCAACAGAGACATGGGAAATAATGTTTAATGATGGGAGAAATGCAAAAAGATGTCCATTCTGATTGAAAGGGGCTAAAATGGAAGTGTAACATTGGTCTCTCTCATCCATAATGGTTACATTGGCTGCATGGATCAAAGATGCAACTCACTGTTGTGGTTAGCTCTGGTCCAGTTCCTGCCCCAAGGACTGTGGATGTGGGGGAGACATCCACATGCTGCAGGCCTGTTTTGCCCCTGGTGGAATCTGATGATGAAGGCTCCTCTGACCAAGAAGACATGAGTGACAGGGAGGAGGAGTGTGGCAGACAGCTCAGAAGGAGATCAATTATCTAGCTCCTCCTTGGATTCAGAACAAGAGTTAATGATACAGCCACGCATGAGGAGAGCAATGCATAGGCAACAACTACTGAGAGATTATTATCAAAGAAAATGAGGCCACCTGTGGTTGGGTGGGGCTGTGGTAATTAGTGAGGCTGCTATAAAGAGCAGCCTGTGGGTTTGGCCATTGTGGAGGATTATCTGATCGTTGTGTTTCGTGACTGCTTTACTGACTTTGACCTTTTGTGTGCTGATTTTTCCCCGCTTTGAAACTAAACCAGAGCAAAGTGTGTTTCACTTTGTGAAAGAAGGACTGTGAATTGCCTCACAGCTGCAACCTAAGTATCACAGAACTGATAAGGGACTTGTACAAATTACCAGTTTGTTTGGAGACAAGTGCTCTTTGCTATACCAAAAGAGGGCTTAGGTTAAGGGAATTTTCATTATAAAGAACATTGTTTTGAATTTTCAAACGTGTGTGTGTCTGAAATTTGTACCTGTGAATTTTTGGGAGGAGTCTACCAGAGAGCCCGACAGAACACTCACTAATAGGCATCTTGTTATGTTCATCATAATAAATCCCAGCTCTTTAGGACCTCATTGTAGGTGCCTGTCTTCTTGTGAAAGGGTAAAAGTTAACTTAGCTACTGTATAAATGAGTATAATGAAAACGGTGCCCAGGGACACATTTGGTCTTCATTAACAAGAGCTCAGTAGCTATTTTGTCATTTTTCTTGTTTGTCATAAAAATAAATACACTTTAATAGATGATCTAACTGAGCAGGCTTTGGCAACAAAATGGACTGTGCCCTATTATGTCTGTGATGTGTGTAATTTAAAGCAAGGCAAGAATATTAAAACATTTCCATTTTGTTCATGAGAGAAAATGACAAAGATTTAGATTCTGATTGCAAAGGAATGAAAAAAACAGGACGTTTTCAGAGAGTGCTTTAAATCATGCATTCCATTATATGGAGTTCAGGCTATAAATGGTCTATTTCAGGATAATTAATCATGTTGAGGCATTTTTTTCCCCAGATCCAAAGTTTGCATTTGACTAAAAAAAATGTTTTATGAGGAAAGGATATGCTTAAGCACCTTAATAGATTGTACAAGGGCCAGAAAGGAATTTGGAGGGCATTTCCCGTTCTCTTACAGGTCAAAATTACCATCAGTTAGAAAGATTTAAAGAAGACATTGAAGAGCCCAAGGGAAATTCTGTGGCTGATGAGAAAGAGTTTGATTTCAACACAAGGGCATTTATGGATTCTGACATGGAGGTTGATAATATAAATTAGAGGAGTAGTTGAGTTGTCATTTAATAAACATATCAGATTCCATAACTAACTTTAGGCACTTATATGATGGATCCATCTACCTTCTCTAGGACTCCAGGGTAGCAGCCCAAGATCACATTTCCAGAGGAATGGAAGATGAACTGATTCCTTTTCACCAAGGACTGTGTGTTTGGTTTTAATGTTATTTTTTTTTAAAAAAACACCACTATATACCATTTAGAAGTTATTATATCACCCAGCAGGGAGCAATACAGACTCCCTTGCTAGTATAGTTTATGCTAGACATTGTAAAAGGAAAACAATAGATGATACCACAGCATCTAATCATAAACTATGTCCTATCTTAACAAGGTGAACTGGATGGAATCTGTGAGACCTTAATAAGATTTCCTTTCCTTTCCTTTCCTTCCTCTCCTCTCCTCTCCTCTCCTTTCCTTCCTTTCTTATTTTTTAAAGTAAAAAAGTTTAAATTTGTCTTTGAAACTTAACAAGAGGCTCTGTAGGAGAAGGCTTTTAGCTGTTTTTTCTTTGCATTATCTCTGAAGTCATGCCACATACATTCTTTCAATGTTACATCAGAGAAATTAACCATTAATAGGAGCCTAGTGGTAGATGGAAGAGTTAACTTAATTTAGATCAGATTACAGCATTCAAATCTAATTAAATTCCTTGACACCATTTCTCCTGATTTCAAGATATCTATTTAATCTTTTTATAAAAGAAGAAGGAAGGGAGGGAGTAAGGAAGGAAGGAAGGAAGGAAGGAAGAAGGAAGGAAGTCCTGATTATAGAACAACCTTGTACTTAGTTTTTCTATATAAATAGGTTAGCTACAACTACATGAAGATCTGCCTCCTTTTGTATGTGTGTTGCATAAAACACATGTTTAATAAAATACGGCAGCCTTTTGATAACATACTCATGGTTGCCATCTTGATATTTTTCAGTTCACCCTCCCTGCCTGGCTACCCCTGGTAATGTCACATTCTATAATAAGTTAGCATATATTTTAATTTTAATACTGAGTCCAACCTAACTGCCTCTTGATATTCTTGACTAGCTAGAATTTATGAAGGAAACCCAATGTATCTGAAGAGCTTAAGTGGGAAAAATTGTTTATTGGTTCATTATAAGATAGACCCCTCACCATTTTTAACTTTATATGATGTTTTCAAATGTGTTTCCTACTGACATTTTATTCACAGAACTCTTCACACATACATATATGCACAAAGGTTTTGTAGAAATAAAATATTAAATGGAAGATTTATCCTAGTAATTAAAATAGTAAAGACAAAAAGGCCCATTGTACATTAGTTAAAAAATAAAAAAAATAAAAACTCTGCAAGGTGATTTGTAAGCATTAATAATACATACATAAAATGCTATATGAGGTAATCCATAAATTGGTGAAATTGTCTATTCTATTCTACTTGACTACATGATATGTTAAATTGCCTTCTAGCTTTCTAGTTTCCTGTCTTATTGACAAAAGACATTGTTTATGAATGAAGATTTTCCATGGTTGAAGACTCAATAAATCTGAACCAACATCATTCACAGATGACTGCTCATCTCTGAAATACATTAGGGCATATATATTGAATTTTACCATGCAAATTAAGCAAAACCACAATGACGAAAAGGCATGCTCTGTCATCCATCATATTCAAGCAAATATTAGAGAAATTATGATAGACATGTGCAAAACAAAGATGCAGATTAGCTGTAGTCCTCTGAACCCCTCCCCACTCTGACTTCTAATTTAGACCTCAGAAGCAGAGAGAGGTATCCTGTGAAGAAATTGTGAAGGATGTTATATTAAACACTCTCCTTTATTTATTTATTTATTTATTTATTTATTTATTTATTTTAAATTGGATTTATATGCAGCCCGTCTCCGAAGACAACACATAAAAAGAAGAACAATACAATAGAATTGTCTAAATCCAATTAATTTTAAACTAAGTGTACTAATCTATAAAACCCAGTATTATTTTAAAAAAAAATGATACTCACTCAAACAACAATCATACATAACATTCATCGGCCAGGGGGCTAGGGTCTAATCGCTCCAAGCCTGGTGGCATAGATGAGTCTTAAGACTCTTGTGGAAGGCTAAGAGGGTGGGGGCAGTACGAACCTCCGGGGGGAACTAATTCCAGAGGGCTGGAACCCCTACAAAGAAGGCTTTTCCCCTACGCCCCAACAAGCGACATTGTCTAGTTGACGGGACCTGAAGAAGGCCGATTCTGTGGGACCTCACCGGTCACTGGGATTCATGTGGCAGAAGGAGGTCCCGTAGGTAATTTGGCCCGATGCCATGTAGGGCTTTATAGGTCATTAGCAACACTTTGAATTGCGTCTGGAAACTAATCAGCAACCAGTGCAGTCTGCAGAGTGTTGGAAAAACATGGGCATATCTAGGAAGACCCATGACCACTGGAGCGGCTGTGTTTTGCATGATTTGTAGTTTTCTCTAAACTGTGAAAAGAAACATCTTTCAGTTAATAGTTTGTCTCATTGTTATTTGTAACCTATTAATTAGTTCCCTGCTTCCTTTTATACTCAACCCTGACAAGTGGGAGTGGGAATCCCTTCATTTTTGCCGGCGCTGCTGATTCCTATGGGGAAAATTGCTTCATCTTATGAACTTTTCATCTTATGAACCTGGTCACGGCACAAACTAAGTTCGTAAGATGAGATATCACTGCACATATGTATCTATGTATATGCCCTCATTGTATAAGCCAACACCAACCTCTCAATATTTAAACATAAATGGATTGCTAGCCCAGAGGGATTTTCCCAAACAGTAAGTCCAGGAAATGGACATAGAGTGGAAGTTTTTCTCCTGAGGCTCCTAGAATAATTTAGGGACCGTCTTTATTACAGTTTTGGGGGAATGAGCCATTAACTTGATTTCAACAACTTCAAAATTCTACTCCTAGTCAGTAGACATACCTTAAATGTACTCACCATTTTAGGTTCTAAAACTCATACTAGGTTGCACAGTATAGTGTTCAGTGCCTTCCTATATTCCTGTTAGCTGATAAATGAAAAACATACAATGTGCATTGTCTAAAATAAAAATAAAAATAACCTTTTTAAAAAAGAAATGTGATTCCACATTATTTTATGGCAGCTCCAGGTCTGGTACATATTATCCTAAACCAGGAATACTTGTAAATCCAAGAGTACCACATTCCTCCTGTAATGTAGTGGTTAAAGCAATGTTCTATGGCTGGGGAGCTCAGGGTTCATTACACTGTTAATCATAAAAACATTACACTGTTAATAATAAAAACTCAGCATGGGACACTCTCTCATTCTGCCCAGCTGGGGAATAAAATGAAGAGAGATCTCCATATCAGCTGCCTTGAACTTCTAGAAAAAAGGTAACATAGAAATCTCAGAAATAAATAAATTTTCCAACACATCATAGCTAACTGTCGTTGAGCTTTCTTTGGGTCAATTCTGATGTCAGAAAATTTGACACTGGTATGCATGGGTGCATATGTGTGTGTGTTTTATGTGTGTGAAAGTCTGGTGAAGTACTCATGTGATATAGGGGTTGCTTCAGTATTGGGTTTGTTACTGGTCCGGGCCACACTGCATACCAGTAGTAAAAATGGCAAAATCGCCAAAATCTCATGTGTGTCCTCTCTCAAGATTTTGCTTCCTGTGCATGTGCAGAAGCAAAATCTCACTGGGACATGCGCGCCCGCCAGTTACCCAGAGCTGCACAAGCATCGCACCGGTAGCAGCAATAAGTAGGAACCCCCGCCTGGGTTGCTTAATGGTAAAACGAATGCAGTCATCTATTTCAAATGCCGAAATTAGGAAACATAAATATTCTTAATTCCTGGGAAGCAAATGTACTAATTTTGCAAAATTCAATACACATGATTAATTTTCCATAACTTTGGCTGATGGATTCTTTTGCCTTTAAACTGTACAAAGTATGATAATTTTGCCACATTAATCTGTTGTATACATATGAGCAGTGCAGTGGCCTAGCAGTGAAGAAGACACAGTCCTCCTGTTTAGAAGGTGGATAATTCAATCCCAGGCAGTGACAGATGTTTCCCTATCAGGGCACAAAGAGAAAATATTTGCTGCAAAATTCCCAAAAGGGTTAGGGAGGGCATTTAGCAAGTAAATGCTCAGTTCCATTCAGTCTCCCCAACCCCACCCTGAAGCAAGGAATTATAGAAAAAATAAATCTATTGTATACCTATCATAAATCTGTTCATGCAAGAAGTTAAAACTTATATAAACTATGCCATATGACCTATCTGGGAGAAGGGAATAGACTTTGGGGTTATGAACACAAAATCGGCTGCTCTTCATCTCCAGAAGATGTCATTTTGTAAGTGGAAAGCCAAGAATGATTGTATCCTAATCATCCACCATCTTACATCCCTCATACTGGTATCAATCCTTTTTATCGGTAGGAGCTGTTGATCTTTATTATCTCCAGCCACCAACGTTGGATATCCTAATTCATTACACTCATCAGCTTCTGGGGGAAGAATGTTTAGATGACGCCTTACTCTTATTTGCAAAGGTAAAAGGTATGATTTACTCTAGTAGGAAACTACTGGAATTCTATTTTATTCTTTGCTACAATAAGGTATTGAAACTTTGGCAGTCTTTCCTTTTTTACACCAAAGAGAATTCAGATGGGAATTTGCTTTTCATTCCTTTCTGACGCTCAGGAAAAAGTTGATGTCTATGTCAGGGATGGATTCCACTTATCTTCCCTACCAGATTTCATCGCGACAAAAGTGCCCATTGCACAAAAGACCCAAAAATGACCCTCTGCACATGTGCAAAAGCTTTTCTGCAAAGGCAGAGGGGTGGGTTTTTTTTACAAGCTGCGGCAACTGCAGGACCAACTCAGGAGTGTGGACCCTGGTCATTGCTGCCAGTTTGGCAAGTGGCAGTGAATTTCCACTATTGATTCTAAAGAACCAGTCTATACTGGCAGTAACCCACCACTGGTCTATGTAACCACTTTTGTATTCCTTCTTTGGGGTTATTCATGTGTTACTCTACATAAAACAAACGAGAGTCAGTTTGGTGTAATGGTTAAAGCACCAGGTTAGAACGCACAAGTTCTAGTCTTACTTTAGGCATGAAAGCCAGATAAATAACTTTGGTCTAGTTACTTTTCCCCAGCCTTACATAGCAGGTACTGTAATGACAAATGACTTCTAAATTCTTGCCACGAAACCTTCAGGGACTTGTCTAGACATCAAAAACAATAATAAATAGGGCAATTGAAATGAAAGAGATGATTAGAATGAAAGAGATGATTAGAGTATAGAACTTAATTTCAGGATTTAAAGTAAGCAGTGATGATGAGAAATCTTTCAGCAGTAAATACTTGTTTTTGTTTGCAGCTTATTGGCTTTCACGTATGGCTTATCTTTTAAGAAATGTCTACAAACTATTTAAATGTGAAAGCAAAAATATGTGCAAATACAATATTGCCATTGCCATTTGAATAAACAAAAGGCATCAGATAGACATGCATTCATCTGTGATAATCTTTGTTTTGGCCCTAGAATTTTGCTGCAAAAATAGAGAAAATAGATTTAAAAAAGAAGGCCTAAAGAGAAAATCTAACAACACATAGGATATAATTTTACCTCAACAAGTATTTGTCATCCCCCCCATCCCGAAAACTGATTAACAGATTATGAGCTAATCTCTTGTTAAGAAACAAAAATGTGAAATTATAAGATAGTGGAAATAATGAAGAAAATGATTAAAACAATTTCAAAAACAATAAGAAGGTAGAATTGCTAACACTGTCTTTGCATTTATCTTTTCACAGTAGGAAAGAACACTTTTTAAGATAATTAAGAAAAGGGATGGAGATTGATCCTAAGAGTCCACTTTATCATTTTAAACAAATTCAGGCCAGGCAAATTATATCTACAGGATACTGAATGATCTCCCAGAATTTACTATAATCTCTGGAAACTATTGGATAACAAGTAAAGTACAAAAGCCTAGGGAGGGGGGGGGGAGCAAATATAAATTCAGTTTGATAAATGGGATGAGGAAGACCCTAAAAAATTAGAGACCTGTTGGCTTAATATCTGCATTGGCTAAGGTGTTAGGAGAGATTGCCAAGCAGGATGTTAGCAAGCACTTAGAAAAAAAAATCCTGCCATTATCTGAATAATCATGGCTTTGGCAAAATAAATTACAATGAATCAGTCTCATCCCTTGGGAGACAACTTTGGTGAGCAAATGACTGTTGTAGATAGCATATACCTTAAGTTCAGTTATGTATTTGACAAGATCTCCCATTATAACCTTTTGGACAAGCTGATGGCTATTGAATAGAGGGTGGCTTAGCAAATAGACAGATATGTCCAAAATAACTTCCTAAATAGTTCTGCAGTGAAGGCACCAATTGGGATACACCCCCACCCCCACCCCCAGTCTATCTGCTGGCTATTTCTATTCAACATTTTTATTAATGACCCATGTGATGGTTTGGAAGGGGTTATTATCAAATGTACAGATGACACCTAGCTACAGGATTGGTTAATACCTTGGAAGACTTAATTGCCACTCATCTTGTTGAGAGGCCTGAATATTGTTCAGATTCAAAGGAATTATGGTCCGCACTGACAGATGTAAGGGAGTGTGTCTGGACAGGAAAAAGCGAAGTATAGACATGGAATGGGCTTACTTGGCAGCAATAGCCCTTAGACTTATATACTGCTTCATTGTGTTTTACATCCCTCCAAGAGGGATACTTGAAGATAGCTATCACATTATACGTACTGCAATTTTCTCCCCTACAAGCTAAACTTACCTAGCATCTTAAACTTATTGTATGCTTTTCTTTGCTTAATCATCTTATTTGCTTTCCTCTGGACATGCTCTAATTTATCAGTAGCCTTCTTAAAATACAATGCTCAGAACTCCGAACAGTGCTCAATATTCTAAATGTGGTGTGACCAATGCAGAATAGAGAACGAAACTGGATTCTTTGAACTTGTCATTATATTTTGATGAATACAGCCTAAAAACTGCATCTGTATTTGCTATATCACATTGCTGATTCATGTCCAGCTTGTGTTCCTTAGGCCACCAGATGCTTTTTGCACTGCCCTGTATTGTCCCATACATCCTATATTCATAATTCAACTTTTTCAGTACTTAAACATAAATTTTGCATTTCTTCCTGTTGAAATCAATCCTGCTAGTTTCTGTCTATTGAAGCAGATTATCCCAGTTCTCCTAAAATGTGAAAATCTCTTCTAATTTTAGCATTAACAATAAAACTAATATTGATATTGAAAGAATACCTATTTATTTTGTTTTCTACTTTTTATCTGCATTTAATACTACAACTCACTTACATAATAAAATATTAAAAATCTAAGCATATTATATAAACACCATTGCATCAAAATAACAATGTACTAAAACTGAGAAGATGGTGCAATATTGTTAGATTTAATATATCAAAGGAGTAAGCTAGTTCCATATTAATATTTTGGGAGGCACTTTCCGTTTCTACAAATATCACTCATTTATTGCATTTACCCCCTCCACATTTTTAGTAGCACTGCAATGCTTTTGGTTGTACCTCATAAAAGAAAAGAAAAAAGAGAAAAAAAAATCTATTCTGAATTGCTATCTTTGCATAACCCCAAAAAATTGATAATTTTTTAAAAAATCCCTCCTCCAAGTCATTTAAAAATACATGTTGAATAGAACTGGCTCCTGTGGTTATGCTATTCAACCCTTCCTTCCAGTTTAACATAGAGCATTTGTCATTTATTTGTTCAGTATAATTGCTGTATCTCCCTCATGTCCATGTAGGCTACAGAAGCTTAGCAGGTCCATACATGTTTGAGAGACTCCAGTATTGGAACCTATTCACTTTCTTCCAATGAAAAGCCTTTGAAAGAAAAGGTGGCTTTTGTTATTTAATCCCTTTAGAAATATTCTGGATTGTTTCTCTCCTTCCTGCCGTACGTCTAAATTTTCTCCATTTATTGGAAAATAGTTTTGTTTGTTTTACTTTAGAAAATCTGTCTGCACCACAGTGATTCCAACTGGAAAGAACACTCTGAAGAGAATCTATTTGAAATAGGGTCAATTGGATGAGCCTCCTTTGAGCACCATCAATGACTTTGTATGATCTTTTCTTCACAGAGGCCTTTTATCTGCTGATAAAACTTCAAGACAATACCGCACATCCCCCTCTTTTTCTGATAGTATCATTTTAACTGTGTGTAGATGGAGAAAAAGACATCACAGAGGGGAAGCCCTGTGAAAATCGCATAGCAACATCTTGCTAGGTAAATAAAGGCAGGCTTCTAGCTAGAAAGAATACTGAAATAACAGGCTGTCAGTATAAACAACTGCATCAAAGCTGTGCCTGTTTTGACTGATCATACTAGCCAACAGCATCAGGAAGCAAGCTTGTGAAATGAAAGAACCCAGCAGAAAAAGAGGTCGAATCTAGAGACAAACTCAAATGGAGAGAATTGGGTGGGTCCCTATACTTCTTTTATATGTGGCTTATAATTGCAACAAGGTCAGGAAATAGCTAAATAAACAACAGGGTAGAAGTAGATCCTTACAGAGGAACAGTATAAAGCCCTACATGGCTTAGGACCAGATTACTTATGGGACCATCTCCTACTTCACATATCCCAGTTGCTAGTCAGCCTTCTCCAGGTCCTATCAGCAAAGCAATGTCACCTGGCAGGGTCTAGGGGCCTGGTCCTTTGGAACTAATTCTCCCTGGAGATTCATCCACTCTCCTGGCTTTTTGAAAGGTCTTAAAAATGCACCCTTGCCGGCAGGCTGGGGCTGTTGAGCATTAATACTCTGCTCCAGCTGACAGAATGATTGTGGTCAGAATGAATTAGGCTGAATGGTTATAAATTTGGGGGTTTTAGTTTTAGGTTTATACTTGATTTTTTTAAAAAAACTATGTATTTTGTATTCATTTTATTATGTAAGCTACCCAGAGTCCATAAGTAAGTAAAAAAGCAAAGCAAAGCAAAGCAAAGCAAGGCAAGGCAAGGCAAGGCAAGGCAAGGCAAGGCAAGGCAAGGCAAGGCAAGGCAAGGCAAGGCAAGGCAAGGCAAGGCAAGGCAAGGCAAGGCAAGGCAAGGCAAGGCAAGGCAAGGCAAGGCAAGGCAAGGCAAGGCAAAAAGCAAAGCAAAGCAAAGCAAAAAGCAAAGCAAAAAGCAAAGCAAAAAGCAAAGCAAAAAGCAAAGCAAAAAGCAAAGCAAAGCAAAGCAAAGCAAAGCAAAGCAAAGCAAAGCAAAGCAAAGCAAAGCAAAGCAAAGCAAAGCAAAGCAAAGCAAAGCAAAGCAAAGCAAAGCAAAGCAAAGCAAAGCAAAGCAAAGCAAAGCAAAGCAAAGCAAAGCAAAGCAGGCTGAATAGCAGGAGTGGGTTCCACTTACCTTCCCTACTGGTTCACATTGTGTCAGAAGTGTACATTTTGTGGACTTATATTTCCCCTATATCACGTTGGGAAAATGACCTTCTGTGCATGGGCAAAAGTCTTTGCCAGCCACTTTCAAGGAGCGGCGACCGGAGGACCAGTTCAGGGATGTGGCCACCCACCCATTGCTGCCAGATCAGCGAGTGGGGCCAAATTTCCACCAACCAGTTCGAGTGAACTGATCCGAACCAGCAACAACTTACCACTGCTGAAAAGGAAAGGAAAGTGAGGTCTATATGAGTTTTCCATTGGCATCCCGGACTGATTATTAAGAAAATTTTTGAAAAGCTGTGAATAAAATGATTAAGAAACAGGTCCATGTAAAACATGTAAAATGGAACCAAAAGGTCTAGTACAATCAATAGCAATCGTGATAGAAGAAATGGTTAAGAAAAAAAGACCTTGAAAGAGAATGTGGCAGCCATAACTTTTTTATTAATTTAGAAGTTTTTTCTTAAATAAATATTTAAAAACATTGAGTACAGTTTGACCATCCTGGTTTTGTCATTTCTATACATATTTTTAACATAATAACAAATATAATTATTACTGGTCATACATGGCTATTTTGATCTCATAAACATATCCCTTGTCCTTGTTTCTTTATTTATCTAAGAATTGTCCAATTTCTGTTCTCCAAACCCTAAATCTTTTCTTCTCTGATTCATTGATACAGTTTGTTCCATATTTCAAAGTATTCTGTCTCACCCTTATTTTTGACTTATGTCAGCCAGTCCATTTCTGCGCAGACTAAATTTTCTTTATTATTTCTTCTTCCGGAGGGATTTCATCATTTTTCCAATATTGTGCATAGACCAGTCTTTCTGCAGTTATAACATGAAGCATTAGGTATATCTGTCCTTTGTCATATTTCTCTTTTGTGATTCGTAGTAGGAACAGTTTTGGTTTCAAATCTATATTTTTGTCTAATATCTCTTCCAATCATGTCTTTATCTGATTTCAAAATCTCCTAACTTTTATAAATAACCACCATATATGATAAAAAAATCCTATCACTGATTTGCATTCCCAACATTGCGGTGATAAATTCTTGTTCATTTTTGGTAACCTTTTAGTCAAAATGTGCCACATGTAGAAAATTTTATATACATTTTCTTTATATGCAGCAGACAAGGTCAGTTTCTTGCCATCTGTCCAGGTCAATATTATAACCAAAATTTTGGGCCCACATTACCATAGTTTCTTTCACTTGTTCTTCATCTACTCTGTACTTCAATAAATACTGGTAATTTTTCTTTATCACCTTTTTATCCACTCCTAGCAAAATTTTGTCTAAGGCTTAGTTCTTTCTTGATAACTCATTCTTTTCTATCTTTAACGCGATTAATCTTCAGTATGCCCACCATTCCAAATCTATCCCTTCCTCTTGTAGTTCTTTTCTAGATTTTAGATCCCCACTTTCATTTAGAATATCCTTATATGTCACTACTTTCCTCATGTTCATAAAATTTGGATGCATCAACACATCCAATGTTGAGAGCCAGTTTGGCATTTCTATGTAGTTCTGTTGTTTAGCTTTTATCCAAACTTCCAGAATAGCTCATCTGATAATAGCCTTTGGACATACTGGTGTGCTTTGTGTCTGTGGCAGCCATAACTTGAAGTCATCTCTCTCCCCCTCCCTCCCTCCCTTCCTTTCTCTCACTCCCTTCCTCCTATCCCCCTTTTCTAAGTTTTTAACCTATGTTGGCTAATGAAGAGCTCTTGAAGTCTTGAAAATTTGCTTGCTGTATTTTATTTCTGAGTTAGCACAACTTTTACTTGTACAGAGTCTCCATCCCACAGGAATCAGAGTAATAAAGGTATAATGACCTAAGGCAAACATCCTAAAGCAACTACATCATCACAGAATTATTATATCGTTACATGGGTGCTCTCATTTTGGCACCACAACTACTGCAGATGTCGCTGACCTTACTGAAAGCATGTTGACATCAGAAAGAATTTACTGGCAGTGAAACAGTCTCAAGACACTTCCAATCAGAATGAGATGTGCCGTTTTAATATTGGATTGTTCCAATTCAATGAGCTATAAACCCCCCAATTTACAATCACTTCTGTATCCGACGAAGGTCTCTGCGTGCTCCTTTGTAAAGAACATAATATGGAATGGAGAGCATAGATGTTTCGTTTTATTATTAGATCTGACACAGGTACTTACACAATTACAGATAATACACTAAATCAGAAAAAAACAAATCCCAGTTTCCCAGAAATGATAGATTGTGGTTTGATAAATGGCAGCTCTGAAGCAGAATCATTTGCTTCAGGATGTCTTGATCCCAGCAAGAAATGAGTTATATCCCATCAAACAAATGAGTAGCAACTGAATATCTGTAGTATTCTAATAAACAGTCTACAGAGCTATTATATCCTACCAACTGACTTCTGGTCTTTCTAAAGATAAAAAATGCTATGAGTCAACTCCTACAACTATACAACTATAATACAACTATATAACTATACAACTATACAACTATTATAATTGTAAGAATCAGCATGAATTTCTTCAGGATATTTGTGGGGTTGAGGGGTGGTTGGTTATCTTTGAATGAAATGAAATATTAATAGATTTATTTAATCTATTAAATTTATATGTTGACTGTCTCGTTATGCAAATTTAGTTGCACCGTTTGCATCATTATCAACACTTAGGAAAATTTTGTGATATTTTAGTTCAGAAATGTCTTTGCTGACCTAGTAAGAACCAAACTTTTCTTTTTTTCACACTTTCCCCCATGTCTCCTGCCAGCAATATGTTACTCAACTGGCAGATGTCATTCCTTTACAAACTAATTTGGAAAACTTTGTGGTGCCTGTCAAGTGTGGAAAGTCCAGGGCAGTGATGGCTTGGTTCTAGCTCAGTGAACTAGAGTAATCAATCTGGAAAGCTTCTCTCTATGGTAGTTCCAACTTGGCTTAAGGAGCAAGCCTTGCTTCTCAACTTGTTTATCAGAGCACAAAACAGTAAAAATGCTTCTTCCATTTCAGAGAACTGTAAATATATTTAATTGTTTCCCCAGTCTAGCCTGATTACTAGTGTAGCCAAGAAAAAGTTCCAAAGCCTCAGCTGTGACCTTCTTTTCAAAAATGTACAAAATGCTCACTTGGTTAATTTTTAAAAAAAATTATTATAATTATTTGGATGGGGGAGAAGGCCCTTTGAGACAGCGTTGACTCCTAGCAACAGCTTTGATAAGTTCATGACAAGATTTCAAAAGTGATTACCTGCTACCTGGGACTGAGAGAGAACAAAGTCACCCATCTGGCTATGGCGAGACTAAAATTCATGGTCTCCTAATTTCTAGCCTGGTACCTTGACCACTAGGCCAAACTTACTCTCAATAAACTATAGAGCAGTTTATTTTTTATATATTATTAAACTTCTATGCCACCTATCTCACTGAGGTTTTATTTTTTTAATGATGTTTATGACAAATGGTTTTCTCAGGATTGCCCCTTGGCATTTATTAAATATTTACTTGATTTATATTCAATTTTCCTCAGGAGTTTGAAATGGTATATGCAGCATTTCCTCTTGCTGTACAAAATAATAATAATAATAATAATAATAATAATAATAATAATAATAATAATGTATTGGATTTGTATGCCACCCCTCTCCGTAGACTCGGGACGGCTAACAACAAATAATAAAAACAACATGTACAATCCAATAATAAAAAACAACAAAAACCTCTATTATAAAACCAAACATACACACAAACATACCATGCATAACTTGTAATGGCCTAGGGGGAAGGGCTATCTCAACTCCCCCATGCCTGGCGGTATAAATGAGTCTTGAGTAGTTTACGAAAGACAGGGAGGGTGGGGGCAGTTCTAATCTCTAGGGGGAGTTGGTTCCAGAGGGCCGGGGCCGCCACAGAGAAGGCTCTTCCCCTGGGGCCCGCCAAACGACATTGTTTAGTCAAATGAAAACAGCTGGTCCAAAATCACCTAGTGAGTCTCCAGGTTTATGGGAGGATTTGAATCTTCTTGGTTCTAATCCAGCACTTCAACATCAGGCTATCTTTTCAAACATAGTGCAGGAAGGCATTTGTCTATAGATGAAAGTGGCAGATTCACTTACAAAGTTGAGATGAAATCTGGTAAAATGCATCGTGGCCAGTCCGAAGATCCTCTTAGCAGACTTATATCAGAACATGATAAGACTTAATTTCAAAATGAGGAAAAAGATTCCAGAAATCATACAGCGCATAAAGAAATGTATGTCCAGCATATCAAAATGAGTAAGTATTTTGTTTTAAAGTTAAAATCTCTATAATTCCAAAGGAGGAAATAGAATTATCACTTATGTCATCTGTACTGAATACAAGCTAGTATTTGCCTATAAATTGCATAAATGTGTGAATCTGCATATTTTTTCCTATGTAATCTACACGCCCACGCATACCCACATCCATATCCTTCTGATGATTTTTTTTTTAGATATTAAAACATATCACTTGAAAGTTCCATAAAACCCTTGGAAGTTAACCTTTTCTGCTAGAAATTGGGCCGTTGGGGGAAGGTGTGTTTGGCCTTCACATGCAACAAAAGGAGGACAAGAGCATTTCCATATCTTTGATACCATCTCCACAAATATAAGTTTACATATTTGAGGTTTTATTCCTAAGAACAAAAGAGAATATGAAAAGCAGCTGCTACGCTACAAAGATAATGTGGACCTGGCTCATATTGAACTTACTGATGTAGTAAGGCCTAAACCTTTTGCAACCTGAATAACTTGGGGTCTGTGTGTACATTTGTAGCTTTTGATCTTTGGCCAATTTAACAGAAAAATGCAAGCTTCTCATCTGTTCTTTTAAATAATGGAAGGTCTGCAAAAATAGCCATCTACAATATATTCTGCTTTATAGACTGACTACCCAAGGGAATTTGTGTGGCTATGTCTCTCAATAATTTGTGGGGGAAGGACACAAAATCTGATTTCTGGAAAGTTCTGTGTGAATATAAAGCACATAAATTAAGTAGATCAAGGTTCTTGATGGCCAATGGGCCAGATTTAATCAGGCCATCTTTACTGTTTCAAATAATGGACAATTTGAAAGAAAATATGTAAGATTTTGTGTGAGGAGGTAAAAAGCCAGTGGGGAAAAAAGGAAACACTATGATTTCACAGGACCCCAGAAGTATGTCTTCTCTGTAGCAACACCCGCCCTCTGCCCTCACGATCTGGATGGCTTCTATTCTGCTGTTGTTTAGAACAACCCAATCTGGGTCCTCATTTTACTGGCCTTAGAAGAATGGAAGGCTGAATCAACTTTGACCCTGCTGAGAGCCAAACTGTCAAACTGCTGGCAGTCTGTGATCAGCAGAAGTAGTCTGCAGTACTGCATTGCACCATTGTGGCTCTGTAAACCCAGTGATCAATTCTAAGGTGGGAAAGCATACAAATTTAATAAATTATTTTGTTAACTAAATGTCATAACTTAACAGTTGTGTGAGAAAATTGAGAGTATATGTGATATTTATTCACCTTTTGGTGTAAGGGGGCTGGACAACTATAGTATGTATAGCAACGAGTCTGTGGAGAGGAGCGGCATACAAATCCAATAAATAAATAAATAAAATAAACGTGAGCTTTGACAGCAAGATGTGAGCCGCCCCAAGTCTTCGGAGAAGGGCAGCATACAAATCTAATAAATAAACAAACAAACAAACAAACAAATAAATAAATGGACGGACGGACGGACAAACAAACAAACAAACAAACAAACAAACAAACAAACAAACCGTCATCCAAATTCCTTTTCTGCAACCTCAAGGACACCCTTCTTTAGAATTGCCAAAATTCAGTGACTCATTCTGAGCAATAGTGGGATTCAGATTAATTTTTTACTACCAGGTCTGTGGGCGTGGCTTGGTGACATGACATGGCATGACAGGGTAAGGATACTGTAAAACCTCCATTCCCACCCCACTCCAGGGGAAGGTTACTGCAAAATTCCCATTTCCTCCTGATCGACTGAGACTCAGAAGGCAGAGAATAGATGAAGGTGGGGCCAGTCAGAGTTGGTATTTACTGGTTTTCTAAACTACTCAAAATTTCCACTACCAGTTCTCCAGAACTGGTCAGAACCTGCTGAAACCCACCTTTGATTCTAAAGTGGGAAAATCATCATACCTTAAAGTAATCTTCCATACTTTTAAAAAAATCCTGAACAACCCCAAGGGGGGGAAATTATCAAGCCTCACCAACATAATCTCACACTACTGCCAAACTCAGTATAGCCATCTGATTTCCCCAAATCAATAAGTGCAATTCTTGTTCCTTAAAGGTGCCCTAACAGAAGGAGGGCGATGGCTTGCAAGCCCACCTCCCACCAGTACTGTTAGAATCCTTGCTGGTCTAGAACCTTCCTTGTTAGTTTACTTTCTCTCACACAATAAGAGCAGTGCACAGCAGCTGTACAAAGCATGGAGACTCATTGAGTTCCCCTCCTAGAATTAAACAAAATTATAAATCTTGCTTCTTTTTTTGCTACACTCTATTACATTTTCTTTTGTACATATTCTCCCTGGTTATTTTCCCCAACCACATGTATCTCTGGCACAGCCTGTGATAAAGAGAACACACAGATGCTTGACAATGGTGAGGAAAAAGCAAAATAAGAGCAAGAACAAGAAGGGATATGTTTTCCTTTGATAAATGCAGTTGCCTAAGCTGATATTATAAACACAGACATTTGTTCAAAGTAGAGCTCGCCCTCTGATATTTAACATGGGATCAAAGCATCCACAGCCCACCGCAAATATTCTGGGCAACAGTTCCTTGCCAGAAGCATTTGGATTCCCCAAAAGAAGTTCCTGAAAAAACGGAATGCTTAAATGAGGTATGATTTCACTCCTTTTCTTTCTCCCTCCCTTCTTTCATTAGCAAGGTGTATATCTATTAAAGGTTCTGCTGAGATATGCAGCAGCTGTACTGAGAGAAACTCTCAATTGATGTTCTTGCAGGTGTTGCTGTTTGCTAGTTATTGTCAGAACAGCACAAGTAAAGCAAAAAGAAAATATTTTATTCATGATGCAAGACATAAAAGGGAGCACCCACACTCTGATGCCTTGTCAACTCTTTCATTTGGAACAACTTGTATCACAGGCAGACAATGTATGTTCACACATGTGCTAGAGTTCTAGCTGGTATTGTGTTGTTCCTCAGTATAAACTAGTGCAAGATCTAAACCTAATACATTTAATACAACATGGGCAATTCAAGAGATCTTTGTACTCATCTACTATAAGATAGAAGGTTCTAAAGTCCCACCGTGAATGAAATACATCTGCAACAATTTGGGCCTGATGTGCCACCCTGGAAATTTGGATTGGAAATACTTTAAAACAAGAAAAATAATAAATAGCCTGTGGTATGTTATGAGGAATTAACTTTGAAACAGGTCTGCATAATTTCAGTCCCTTTTGAATATATGGAAATTAAATATAAAAAGAATAAAAATATAAAATGAGCCGGGGTGGCGCAGCAGGTAGAGTGCTGTACTGCAGGCCACTGAAGCTGACTATAGATCTGAAGGTCAGCGGTTCAAATCTGATCACTGGCTCAAGGTTGACTCAGCCTTCCATCCTTCCGAGGTGGGTAAAATGAGGACCCGGATTGTGGGGGCAATAGCCTAGCTCTGTTAAAAAGTGCTATTGCTAACATGTTGTAAGCCGCCCTGAGTCTAAGGAGAAGGGCGGCATAAAAAAATGAATAAATTAATAATAAAATAAATAAATAAATAAATAAATAAATGAAATAATTTCACACACATATGTACTGTATATTTTAGAGTATAAGAGACCCCTAGATTTTAGAGGTGGAAAACAAGGAAAAAAGTATTCTGAACAAAATGGTAACAAAATGGTAATATATTATTTAATAAAATACTAGCATAGGAGAAGACTGGTTACAAACATGTATACTTTTTACAGCGATGTACACTTTTTACAAACTTCAAACTTGACAGCTTTAAGACTAGTGGACTTAAACTCCCAGAATTCCTCCTCAAGTCATGCTTGCTCAGCAATGGGAGTTGAAGTCCACAAGTCTTAAACTTGCTAGGTTTGAAGACCCTTGTACCCCTAATCCCTTACCTAGGGGTCTTCAAACTTGACAGCTTTAAGACTAGTGGACTTAAACTCCCAGAATTCCTCTTCCAGTCATGCTAGATAACGTAATTAGAAGGCAAAAACAGCCCCATTTTTGCAAAAAAAATTCACCCATTTTTTTTTTGCAAACATTAGTGGACAAAGGATCTGGGAAGCTGGGGAATTACAAAAATGCCTAATTGTTTTCTGAAAAATGAGTCCCTTTTCACCCCCCCTTTTTTTTTTACAAAAATGGGCACTTTTCCCATCCCCCAGCACCCAAGGTGGGGGGCAGGGCTTTGAGACAGCAAAAATGGCTGCATTGGATGTATAAGACACACCAACATTTCTACCTTCTTTAGGGGGGGGGAGGTGTTATACTCCAAAAAATATGATATGTATGTATATATGTAGGTAAGTAGGTAGGTAGGTATGTTCCAGCATAACTCTGGAACACCTCGAGAAATTTCACCCAAACTTGGTACAAATATGACTTACTATCTGGTAACAAATACTGTGGGAGTAAGACATCCCTAGGGGTGGCTTTTTGAAACAATTGTTGTGTACAATGAGCCTAGCTCAGCATTTTTCTGAAGAGGCCTAGGCTTCCCTCACACAGTAGGCCTATGATTAGGTCAGCATAGAAGCCTTTGATTGAAGGTCATATGGCCTAAACAGATTGCCTGCCTCCATCTCACTGTGGCAGCCCGATCTCAAAGGGAACAGCTTTGCCCTGTGTTCCCAGGAACATCCTTCACCCCAACTCAGGCCTAGGCTTCCCTCACACAGTAGGCCTACAAAAGGGAACCTGATTAGGCCAGTGCAGAGACCTTTCACTGAGTGTTGCATGGCTAAGCATATTGCCTGCCCCCATCTCACAGCTTTAGCCCATGTTCCCAGAATTGTCCTTCACCCCAATATGAAGGATGGGACCACCCCAAATGAGGCGAAACAGATATGGAGGCCAGAGAGGAGACCCCGCCTATTTCAGCAGGGGTGGAGGAGCCTCAGCATGAGCCAGCTCAAAGATTTATGTTCCAGTTTGAGGAAACAGTAAAATAGATGGTGGCAGAGGCAGGGGGTAGCACTTTAAAATCCCCCAGCTGTCCACAGGTTCTGTAGCTGGTATTAGGACAAGGTCCTTATATTTTTAAAACCTTGTAAATAAAATTGCTTTGATTTGACACTATAGATATAATTCATTCCTTTTTCTGTCTAAGGCAAGATTGGGATAAATTACTACCCAGGCAATGTCGGGTCATCAGTATAAAATAAATATAAAAGTAAGTTGAATGTGATGCAGATGGGATACTTAAGTTGCGGGGTTGCTAAAACGAGAAGTGGGATCAAAAATATACCACTGCTGAATTTGCAGATTGATGGAATAAAAGCCAGATGCTGAAAAAAGTCAGCCTCTTTGGAGAAGAATTAAAAGGGAGATGGATATCGTAATGCTTCTAGAAAAGGACAGGGCTTCAATGGTAATGCTCATTTTGTCATTTTGTTCTTTTTGAAAGATATTGGTGGTTTAGGTTTAGGTTTATTGGATTTATATGCCGCCCCTCTCCGCAAACTCGGGGCGGCATATAAATGGTGACAGCCAATAGGAAAGAACTACTCTGGAGTGTTTGGTTGTGATGAAGGAGGACAATAAAAGAAGAATGAATTGATTGAGAGGAAGAAGAAAATCCATGATTGGATAGAGTTGATGACATTCTCGAAAAGGTGAGAAATATAAAGGACAAAGCAGAAGCAGTATGCTTCATCCACAGACCAGGTTGCCTGACTGGTCTCACAGGAAAAACACTTAATCCACCCCCTAGTACAGCAAACAAAGTGAGGAGAGCCTATAGCCTAGAGGTTAATATATCTGCCTAATATGCTGGTGGCCCTAATTCGAATCCAGAAAGGTTTGGCTAGCTGATGAGAGATAAACAGCTTGAAATAGCTATACTAGTTTCCCTTTATTTCTTTGTTAGTAAATTTAAATTTTCCAATAGCAATAGCATTTAGACTTATATACCGCTTCACAGTGCTTTACAGCCCTCTCTAAGCGGTTTACAGAGTCAGCATATTGTCCCCAACAATCTGGGTCGTCATTTTACCGACCTTGGAAGGATGGAAGGCTGAATCAACCTTGAACCTAATGAGTTTTGATCTACCAAACTGCTGGCAGCCAGTGATCAGCAGAAGTAGCTTGCAGAACTGCACTCTAACCACTGCACCACCAATGCAACACAAAATAGTTTGTCACAGAAGTGACTGCCTATGAAGTTTCCTTGATTAGAGCTGAAAGGTGAAAGTGAAAGCAGTATGCTCAATCCCATATTTGGGTAGACCAGATTGTCTGGATATATTGGCTTCACTGGAAAAACACATAAAGGACAATAATAATAAAGGACAATATATGATGGAATCAAGGATATTTTTGAATAATTTATAAGTATAGATAGGTATAGGAAATGTTAATGTAAACTAGATTTAACTATACACTATCTCCTTTTCATATCTCAAATCTTTAATTCCTTTGGCTTGCTATTTTTTACTACCTTTCTGTGCTTGCAAAGCATTGCCTACTCCTAAAAGGAATAGTGTGATGGGTATGCAATATGATCCTCATTTGTTCTCTCTCTATAATAAGACTCACCTCTTCTTTCATACTGATTACTCTCTCTTGTATTCAATCCATATTCACTCAGAACCATTCATTCCTGACTCCAGCTCTTCTTCTTTTGTAATAAAAACTTAACTATCCCATTCTCACTGCATTCAACTAACTTTTATGTGTCTCCTAATAGACTCTGTTCCCTCTTCTTACTAACAAAGTGGGCAGAAGCAGGCTTTTATGCATAGCAGTTTTTGTTTGCTTAAAGCACATCCTAGCAACATACTAGCCACTATTTTTTTTCCACAAACATCTGCATTACTTACATTTCTCCATCCATTTCCTCACCTTTAATAAATATTCTACCAAGCTTTACCATGAATATAAAACTTCAGATTCTTTCTGTATCATATTACTAATACATTCTGCCATTGGCATGATTTCTGTATCTGCCTTTTTCTGCAAACCAATTGAGCTTCTCAACCAACAATGAAGCATTGACTGCAAATACACACATTCACATCTCCAGCTGAAACTCCTTTCATGCTATCACAAGCATTCCCTACACATTTATCTCTAAATACATTAAACTAGAGTTTCTCAGAGTGGATGTTAAGCCCTCCTCGATGGATCATAAGAAACTAAGAATCTTCTTAAAATCGGAACACAAGTTGCACAGAAAAATATAACCACTGTCAAAGCTCATATCCAATTTGTCTGGGAAAGCTCACAGTAGACTTGCATCAGGGGTAGGTTCCACTTACCTTCACCACCGGTTTGCATTGTGATGTTGCACGCATGTGAGCTTGCTCCGCTCACGCACATACACTCAAGTGTCCCCACATGCAATTCTGCTTCCATGCATGCTTAGTAGCTACAATCAACTTGAAATACAGCTGAGGAGCTTATCAGATGTGCTTTGGGCAAAGAAATAAAGGTAAGTATAAAACCGTGGATCGGAGGAAGGGCTCTTTTTCAAGTAGCAGCAGAGGAAAAAAACTTCAAAAGAGTAAAAAATTTGGAAAGGAATCTGAAAAAAAGATAGCGGCACCCACAGATTGGCACCGACCGAAATGGATCTGTGACCCCATCATGATATCACCAGCGGGTGGCAACCGGTTTGGGCAATCCAACCCTACCAGCAGGAACCCACCCTAACTGCATAGAGCAGTGATGGCAAACCTTTTTTTTTCCTTGGGTGCCAAAAGAGCATGCACATGCACTATTGTGCATGCACGAGTGCCCATACTATAACTCAGTTCCTGGGGAGGGCAAAAACAGTTTCCCCGGCCCTCTGTTTCCCAACTTCTGGTGGGTCCAGTAGGTTTGTGTTTCACCCTCCCCAGGCTCCAAAGGCTTCTCTGGAGCCAGGGGAGGGTAAAAACGCCTTCCTCCATCCCCTGGAGGCTCTCTGGAAGACAAAAATGCCCTCCCAGAGCCTTTGTGCGAGCCAAAAATCAGCTGGCCGGCGCACACATGCATGTTGTAGCTGAGCAAAGGCAACAGTTCATGTGCCAGCAGATATGACTTTGCTGTGCCATAGATTCGCCATCACTGGCATAGAGGGAGAAAATCCTGACACAGTTTTGATAGCTAAGCCAGTGGCTGTAACTGTCCATCAAAAGCATTTGCCAGTCATAGCAGTTTTATTGATTATTTAGTTTTACTGATCATGGAGCTGGATAAATTCATTTACCATTTTAGAGGATTATGGTATTGCAATTTAAATCTTGTGTTAAAACAGGCAGGAGGCAATACTGTACCTGGTTTGTTTGGTATATAGGGGGATTCTGCATTTTTTATTAGTCTTAGAAAAAAAGCCTTTATCAGGCCTGTTTAAAGTCGAAGTTTTCATCTGCTTCTTGTTCAATAACTACTAACCAAAAGCCACTAATTTTCAGGAACTATGCCTTGAAGTTTGGTGTACCCACCTTTGATCTACCTTGTAGATTTTGTGGTTTGTATCTATTTGTGTATGTATATGGGTGTGTATGGATTATGCAAGCAGTTCTTTATCCTTACACTGACCTAATTCTTTCTGCAATAAATTGTTCATGTAAAACTAAATTATACTTTATGTTTTTTCTGAATAATTTTTTATGTATATGAGGAAGTAGCTAGTAGTAAAAACTATGGCATTTTAATGCAGATCATTAACATAGCCAGCCAGGTACTTTAAATATTATTTATATTTTCTATTTCTACAGAGTTGTTCTATAAGAAACAGGCTAACTCTTCATTCAGGTTACTATCTATATTACACAAAATATATAAAGCCAAGAGGAGATTGGATAACCATTTGTCTGAGTCTTCGGAGAGGGGCGGCATACAAATCTAATAAATTATTATTATTATTATTATTATTATTATTATTATTATTATTATTATTATTATATGGTTTCCTGCCTAAGCAGGGGGTTGGACTAGAAGACCTCCAAAGTCCCTTCCAACTCTTCTATTCTATTCTATTCTATTCTATTCTATTCTATTCTTATTCTACTCTATTCTATTCTTATTCTACTCTACTCTATTCTTATTCTATTCTATGCTCTGGGGATAAGAGGTCAATTAATGTTTTAAGAGTACCAGGGTATCTTCCCCCTCATGTTAATTGAACAGGACTTCAACTATACCATGTTCTATGAAAAATAGAACTACATAATAATTGGAATAATAAACAGGGAAGTTCATCATTGAGCCCATGGGAATTGGCACTGATGGAACTGTCCCAAGTATTAGCTTGAGGTTCACACATGGCTCCCAAACCCTCTCTGGCAAAAGTGTCTACACAGCAGAATAGAAGTCAGGTAAACTTATGCCAGAAATCTTGACCTCCCCAGGAACCAACAGGATGAATTAAATGGGAGACAATCAATGGAGCAAGAAGGAGATGGGGGTTGAAAGCCAATTACTTTGTTTCCTTGTAAGCAATGAGAACATCTCTTTTCAGGGGCCTGACCGAACTCCCAAGCCAACAAGGCCATTGCAAGTGCATTTCCACGTCATGCCCACTCTAATGAGAAGTGACAGCTGATGAAAGCTTTCTTCGTGGCCTTCTGACACCGCTGTTTTGTGTCGGCACATGTCAGGGTGAAGTGAGTCTAAACACAGAAAACAGCAAGCCTGGAGAATGTTTCACTGTCATTGGAACGAGTTGGGGAGTGGCAAACACCATGCCCCCATTTTTCCAAGGGAGTTAGAATGATTGGGTATCCAACTGGCTTGAAAGGGACAATGGAGGCCTTTATATTCCTTCCACGAAAATTGTGTGTGTTCTGTGTTAGTGTGCAGACCTCAGCTCTGCAGCAAATCCAACTTCCCAGTCACCACAGTATCTTGTTTGCATTACGTTGAAGATCATTCACTGGAAATTTGTTTGTCATGGAGGGTTTGAAGTGGTGAACATTTCCCACATGACTTTAGTTCTGATTTATTTTTCTCCACACTTTGCCCAGCTAGTGGCTTGAAACTGTAATCTATCATTAAATAGAATAGAATGAGCCATATAAATCAAATAAAAAAACAGGAGAATTGATCAGTTCTCTTCAACATTTCAATTCAGGGTGTTTCATGGACGTTCAGAATTGACACTAGGTCTCAAATGTACAATTCTGATTATTCAAGGGATGATAATTCATTATCAACCTTAAGTTGGCATAATGCAGTAAAACACAATATCTCTGTTTTACGTCACAAAATTGCAGATATTGCAGATATATGTTTGTATTTCTCATTCGTCTTAGACAAACCTATTCTTCTAACTCCAGTATATTATTTAATAATCTTGCAGTGCTCTAATGTTGTATATTCTGCATTAAATTTCCATATCCAATTACAATGGTGCTCAAGTGGGCTAACACTGGAATTGGAGAGTAATGGCATCACAACTCCACCAGTCTTATGCAGCTCCTCTTTCTGAGACCTCCTTGAATACTTTTCTTAAGTCTGAACAGATGACAACTCTCTTATTTGGTAAACTGCAGATAACTAAACCACAAAAATTACCCTGCACAATGCACAATTAACATGTGGGTAAACTGCAATGGAAAATGAACACAGTGTAACAAATAACAACAAAGCACCATGCCATCTTATGCTGTTTTACTACTTTGATGAATTTAAATTCTGCCCTGGTTTCCAATTTATTTCAAGTTGTCTTTCTTTAGGAATAAAATTCATGTCCCATCCTAACTATTATTCTCTCCACAATCATACTTTGGCTTGAGGACATACTGTCCTGTCATTTTTATTTCTTAATTCAGTTCCTTGCAACACTTCCTCTCTATCATGGTTTGACTCATAATTGCAGTTTAAAGACTGGATGGTTAATGCTAATATGGAAACAGGTTGCCTTCTTCAGGATTTGTATTTGGGATCAGTGAAAGAGTATAATTTTGACAGTAGATGATGAACATCTTTGTTACAATTTATTATTTGATTAATTATTTAGAAAAAAAGTTCACGGGATTGAAGTATCTGGGCCATGCATTGTCCTTCCTTTTTCTAAACTTTAGGTGGTCCTGATTTTTGGAGTAAATACAATTTCAGGACCAAATTAGAGAATGGTATGCCAGCAATTTCTTAGACTGAAGCAAAAAAATAAATAAATCACAAATGTATCCATTTCATTTTTTTCTTGTCCTCCCCATTTCTTTATTTATAACCTCCTCTTTTCTCTTACCTTGTTTTCCTCTTCAATTCTCCCTGTTTTTTCTCGTTTATGTAGGTACAGCACATACTTTAAAATATGCATATAGGGGCTAACAAACAATACATCTTAAAGCAAGAAAAACAAAATAATAATAAAGTAATATCAATAAAACAATGGAGAGGTTAAGCATACATGCATGAGCTTATGCAATTTTCAGTATGTGCCTGATTGTAGCAAAGTTAATGTATGTTTTATTTCTAGAGGTAGAATATTTCAAAGAAGGGTGCTGCCAAGAGAAATGAATATTTGATTTTTCCAAATTCATGCTTCATCTTCATCTTTCCTTCTTTTCCCACCATCTTCTCTTTTTCTCCTCCTGCCTACCTTTCTGGTATAATATTTTCCTCCCATTTCTCCTTTAGCTGTTTCCCTTCTTTAGCTCTTCATTTTATCTCCATCTCATAAAAATAAACCTTAAAATAAGATTGCATTGTGTACGCTGGATTAACCTTTCTCTTCCGCTGTTCAAACCCTTGCTCAGCAATTACATCTTAGAAATCTTTCATGATTAAGCTTAGTTTAAGGCCAATGGATACATTTGGCATGTTGACAATAGTGATGCACAAAGTGTTTTGAAACTGAAACTTTTTCAGCTTAAGACACTCCATTTGAAGTTTAAAATGCTCTATTTTGAGTTCAAACCATTTTGGAAGCATTCCACTGCACATTCAAAAGATCTACATCTGAGCTGAAACAAGGAGCTCAAAATACTCCCAGAATGATCAGAATAATTCTGGTTAGGTACAAATTGCCTATTTGAAATTCCAAAAACATTCTGTGCTCAAAATGCTTTGCATTCAAATTTTGGCACACGTTTTATTTTTAACCTGTCATTTATGTTTTCCAAAAGTGGAGATCATGATGGGAACAGCACATAAAAGCAAGCTACATATTCATTTTGATTCAAATTGATAATGTTGGTCTTGGTTGAGCCAAACTGTCCATTCATGAATTATTCTATACACAAAAGAATTAGTGGTTTGTCTAAGCCTGACAAGTATTTTTCTGAATACGGAATAGGGCTGGAGAGAGACAAAAAAAAAAAAAGGGACGGACGGACAGGGGAACTAAAGATATTGGTTGTTTCTGAGAAGAGGGAAGGAATAGAGAAAATTAAGTGTGTAGGCAAGATTGTAGAAAATGCTGTGGTAAAAGAAAGGGAGGGGAGCAGGATTGAAGGCAGAGAAGAGTAATATGGATAATCTTTGCTCTACTCACTTCATAAAATCATTTCAAGATCCCCTTTGGTTGAGTTTTGGTCCAAACCTGGAGGGGAAATTCCAGGATTCATTTCTTCCAAACCACAGCCATCCAGAATGGTTTGGCAGAGCTTTGGGAATATGATGTGTTTGCTCTGAGTTAATACAAAGCAAATCATGTTTTCTACTTCATTCAGACCCATATTTCTTCAGATCTTTTATTTATTTATTTATTTATTTATTTATTTATTTATTTATTTATTTATTTATTTATTTATTTATTTATTTATTTATTTATTTATTTATTTATTTATTAATTATATTTGTATGCCACCCCTCTCCGAGGACGGCTCACAACATATATAAAGAGACAATAGTAAAATCAATCCAATTAATACATAAAAACAATCCTTAAAAATCTACTTGAAAAACTTCCTTTACCATTCATTCAACAATCGTACTAAAAACATTTGTTGGTCAGTGGGAAGATCTAGTAACCCCAGGCCTGGCGACAAAGATGAGTTTTTAGGCTCTTTCAGAAGGCAAGGAGGGTGGGGTTAGTGTGAATCTCCGGGGTGAGCTGATTCCAGAGGCCCCCCCCCCCCCCAGAGAAGGCCCTTCCCCTAGGTCCTGCCAGCCAACATTGTTTGGTCAACGGGACCTTGCGAAGACCCACTCTGTGGGATCTCACCGGTCACGGGAATTTGTGAGGCAGAAAGTGATCTCAGAGATGCCTTTGGCTTCCCAGAATGTCTTACAGCATCCAGCTTAACTTGCTCTTTTCCCCCCTCCCTGAACAAATAGATACAGGTCCAAGGCAAGACACCACCATTTTTATTTGTTAAGAATGCCTGTCTCAGTTTGGAAAGAAAGATAATGTGGGAAGCTGGCACTTTATTTAGTGGCAGGCAAACACCACATTGTTATTTTATTTGAAAATATTATGTGAAGAAATTTTAAAAATCTGATGATGAAGGAAATCTGCCCTAAGGGTGATACCTACTAGCACAATGCTTTTATTTGTTTGGTTGATCATTTAATTGGTTTGTTTGTCACCCATCTTTCTTTGACCTACTAGCATAGCTTTACTTTCAGGGTTTACTACCTAGATAGACACAATCTGCCCATGTCTTATTTCCAGGGTTTTGTCAAATAGATAGATGACAAAAAGAAAAGAAAGAAAGAAAGAAAAAGAAAGAAAGAAAGAAAGAAAGAAAGAGAAAAGGGATGGTTAGCTGGTGAATTGTTATGGATAAGGGCAGAGGAAATCTAAGTCCTGATAGCTTGTTAAATGTGAAAGCAGACTGGATGATTCTGGACCACTAGCTTTCTTTCAACCCATATTCTCCTCAGAAAATGACATTCTATTTATAATGTTTCAAACAATTGGAGGAAAGATAATACATAAATCTAATGCACTGAAAACAAATGAAAAAGAAAAGAAAAGAGAAAAATGGAAAGGGGAGAAAGCTATGTAGTTAATTCTCTTTTTCCCAATTGTGCAAACTGCACTGTATTTTATGGACTACCCAATACAAAGAGTTTTGCACACAGACCTCTGTCACAAATTTTATGATGCAAAAGTCATTGAAAAATTACTTGGCCCAGTAGTCTTGTTTGAAGCCCTCTAGCTTGCATATGCATCAAACAGCAAACCCTAAAAGTGTCACAAAACACTTTGTCCGCAGATAGTAACTCCATGTTCTAGGCAATTTCTCCAACTATTTTTATGGACCTCATCAAACATTGTGTCCATACTCTTTCTCCAAAACAATCTTTACTGTGCTCCCATTTTCTTTCTCCTTTAAGAGCCTGGCTTTCAAGCTAGAAGCTACAAACATCACAACTCTGTACTTTTATGGTGCAAGGGAACTGCCAAGGGAAACAGATGGGGCTTTATGATAGCAAATTGCAAAGAAATAAAAAGGTAGAAGGGTAATTCTGGGATTATAAAGCTCAGAATTTTTGTAAGACCATTTGGGATTGTTGTACAGCTTCTCCCCTTTAAAAATAATAAAAAAAAGGTAGGGGAATTGTTCCATTTCATTAACCCGCTACACTGTCAATGTTGAAAAACACAAAGTCTCTAAAAAGTATTTTGTTATTTTTTTATTTTTTTTAAAATCCCTTGGAGCCTGAAGCTTTGGACAATGAAGAGGTTATCATCCAAGATTTTCAAGAGGAATGAAGTTAATGGTAATGCCTTCCTTCCTTCCTTCCTTCCTTCCTTCCTTCCTTCCTTCCTTCCTTCCATCCTTCCTTCCTTCCTTCCTTCCTTCCCGCCTCCCTCCCTTCCTGTAAGTTTTTTACTCTTGATATCTGCCTGGATTAGTCCTTCCAGTTTTCTTGGCATGGCTTTTTGTAGTAGCTTGTTCTTCCTAGGGCAGAATGAGATGCCAAAATACACCCAGATCAGCTTTGTGCACGGTCGATGTGATGGCCCTCTGCTTTCCACTCTGATGCCTCAACCATTACATCAAGCTGTCTGGCTTTGATCAAGACCAATATAACACTTCTAGAGCCATGTTGGCACAGTGTTAGAATGCAGTATTGCAGGCTGACTCCACCCACTGCCATCCTGACTGGCTTAAGTTGATTCAACTTTCCATCCTTCCAAGGTCAGTAAAATGAGGATCCAGATTGTCGGGAGCAAAATGCTGACTCTATAAGACTGCTTAGTGAGTGATGTAAAATGATGTAGTATATAAGTCAAAGTGCTATTGCTATTCTACACACTGGGACGTACATGAGTGCACTGGTGTGCCTTTTGTCCCCTGTCCAATTGTCTTTCCTTTCTCTCACTTATCATATATATTTTCTTTCTTTCATATATCCTCTCCTCTAAGTTCACTTTTACCCTTATATATATTACTACATGTCTATTTTTCTTCCTATGTATTTGTGTATTGGACAAATGAATGAATGAATGAATGAATGAATGAATGAATGAATGAATGAATGAATGAATAAATAAATAAATAAATAAATAAATAAATAAATAAATAAATAAATAAATAAATAAATGTTGGTACAATCTATTTGATTATACCAGTTTCCCAGTGATTAAATTGTTAGTCTCCTTAGGAGGCTGAGGTAGTCATATTGCCTGCATTAATAATTTCACTTATAATTATTTCATTTCCATAGAAAGACTTTAGCTTTATGCCACATAATGTAGAATAGAGAGGGGGAACTCGCAACAACACTGGCTAGAAAATAGTCACGATGAGCATTGCAAAAATTCAGGAAGACAGACTGCTGTAGGAAGGTCCTGGAGAGATGAGGATAGAAGAAGAGGCATTTCAGAGATTGTGGGGAGCAAGGCAAGCTCCCCAGAAGGTCAGAAACAAGCTCTTCAGAAACCGGTGGTGGGATGGCGGTCATTTTTATTGACTGCTGTGAAAGCTGGAGCAACTGGACTAAATTACCATGCAGGAGCGGAGTTTGAAGGACGTGTGGGAGACTTTCAAGAAGAGATTGGTCTGTCATTTGTCAGAAATGGTGTAGGGTCTCGTGCTTGAACGGGCGGTTGGACTAGATGTCCTGCAAGGTCCCTTTCAACTCTGTTAATCTGCAGGGTATAATTTAGCAAGTGGTAATTGACCTTTGAGTTTGGAAGCTAGAAGTTAGGCTTGGGTCTGATTAGTACATAAGTGGGAGAAATTAGGACATTCCAGGGTTTTATACTTTTTGAGAAAATTGAAAAATAATCTACCGGATGATAGGTCTCCAGTGTTGCTAAGAAAATTATATGGCTGTTTGAAAATAGAAGATTAAGCTTGACTTAATCTTCTTCTCTAAATGATTGTTTTTTCCTCTACCAACTTGAGAAACCTGATATTTTTATGAAAAATGACATATAAACTGAAGAAAGGAAGTTTTCCTCCAATCAGAACCCAATTTAAAAAGAAGACCCTCTTAGACCTAGCTTAGAACTCTTTTTTTTCTCTTTCAAAAAGTATCAGTTACATACATGGGACATCACCATGTAAAAAAATCAATAACACCACAGATATGTGGGATTCTATAGTTGCAGTCACCATATTGATGTATCCTGTAGATGGCCCTGTAGCAGGAAAGTCTTGCTACTTTGCATGGCTTCTGTATTTGAATATATATTAGGTCTGAAAACAAAATATGCTTGAACAAAGATCTGGACTTTAAATATGTCTCTTTGATATGAATTATAACGGCAAATGTAGCAAATATGCTTTGCAGCAGAGGCAGAGTAACGACACAGACACAAGAGCTGGATTTAAAACTGGGTCATTTTTATTAATTAAATTTGCATAATTTGTTTAAATAAATTAGCATAAATTATCATAAATTAACTATAATCCTAACAAGGACCCGCAGGGTCAAACAATTGCTTCTGGGGCGGAAAATGATGTCAGAAAAACTTCCAGGGCAACTTATGGGCATAGCTCCATGCTGATCCAAGTGAGGGGCCACGCCCTCGCCTGAGTCACTGCCATGCACCTGCATGTGGGAGGTCCCGCCTTCTAACCCCTACAAGGGGAAGGAAATGGGCGGGACCCAAAGACAGGTTCCCCCCAGTTGCTCAGGTCGCTTCCACCATGAGCCTTTGGAAAGAACCTTTGGAATCATCCCCAAAGATGCCCAACGGAGAACACGCAGTTGCTAAACCACCACCCAGTTTTCTGCCCCTAACCTGCCACGGAGTGGGGGTCAGATCTCTATCTTGGCCCCCTGACTCTCCCCTCTAACTGCACCAGCTCGCACAGTGACTGCTGCAGGTCCTGTAAGAAGATGGTGTTCCCCTGATCTGACAGGTGAACACCATCAGCCCGGTAAAGCCATGGCTGATCTATGGTGATGTGGGGATGGGCAACCACTACCCCACCTAACTCTCTGACCGCCCTACCCAAAGCCTTATTCACTCTCCTCCTAACACGGTGAATGGCCCTAGGGGAAATGGTGTCCCTCCAAATGATCCTCGGGAGGATCTCAGACCATACCACTTGCGTGGTTGACCACACAGTGCAAAGAATACACAAGTCTTCGCGAGCCTGGCAGATCAGAGCTAGACCCCCAAGCATACACAGGTAATTGCCACCTAGGTGCAATACCAACCACCTGGGCGCAGCCACCGCATGCCACCCTCCCAGGAGCAGTGGAAGAAGCCCTTCCCACCGCAGGCCTCTTCTCCCCATCCATACGATGTTGATCCATTGGCCCAATGACAGCTGGGTCCCCACGGCGGTTCTAGCTGTGGAGCGGCCAGCCCAAAAGATCATACTGTGGCCGCACAGCAACGCCGTCGGTCTCGCACTGGCGGGGCTATCTGGAAGTGGGCAGCTGGATGTTCGCTTTCAACATTGTCCAGGATGAAAAGGAGGCCCTGGAGCCTGCTCAGCTCTTTTATAGGGCTGGCAGGCTCCGCCCTGGACACGTCATCGGGTAGGCTGAAGCCACCCGAAATTGGCCGAGATCTCGTGAAATCTCGTGAGATCTCGGCCTTCCAAGATAGCAGCGGTGCCGAGGGCCGTGTCTCCTTGGCCCTGCCGGAAAACGAGCCGGGGATGAGGTCACCGGCAAGTATTCTGTGATGGAAGTGTGGAAGGAAGGG
Organism: Erythrolamprus reginae; assembly: GCF_031021105.1. Lineage (NCBI taxonomy): Eukaryota > Metazoa > Chordata > Lepidosauria > Squamata > Dipsadidae > Erythrolamprus > Erythrolamprus reginae. Next base: position 144,074,785 of record NC_091951.1, on the reverse strand, counting down.
AGGGAGGGAGGGAAGAAAGAAAGAAAGAAAAGAGGGTTAACACAAAAAGTAAGGAAATAGACCCTGCTAATGATTCTTTCTGATAAATCAAGAAATATGGAAGGTGATTTCACTTCAATCATTCTTACAGCTCTTAGATATAGACTACAAAAGTCCAGATGACCATGAGAAGTCAGCAAAGAGATTTAGGAAATTCTATAGCAGTATCAAAGAAAAGAAGGAAATAGGGGAGTAGAAGGGCTGCACTGTAAATGGTTTAATATATTTTATGGATAAAGAATAAAAATAGATAATCACATGATAACCAACGTGTCTGGCACTGGAGTAACTCAGATAGGTGTACTGTAGCTGCTGACTTTATTTTTCCTTGTCATTTTTGTGTATAACATTCACTTCATTTCAGTCAACTTTTTAGACACCCTTAAAATGTTCATTCTCTTCTCAGAGAGTATCCACAGTCCAAGCAGTTCCTGGTGTCCACAGTCCAAGCATTTTTTTTTAAATGTAGTTTTTCAAGGAACTGAAATGCAAAGCAAAATGTGTAGTCATGTTTATTCTTTTATTGTAACAAGTGTTTACCTCTTTTTGAAAAATTTTAATAAAGAAAATTGCACTCCCAGCATTGATAGAATATATATGCTGTCTAGAGAAAGAAGTCATCCAATTATTATTTTTAAATTATTTCATGTCCCAAACGTTTTCTCCATATTTTCACCAAACTCCATAACCTGAGAAACATCTGGCAAATTTCATTCAGTTATGTTTTTTAAAAAATCTGAATACCTGTCAATTTAAAATGCACTGTGTATGTATGGAATATAGTGTAAAATCTTTTAGTTAGAATCTGGTCACATATTATCTAAGAGGAATGCAGTGCTTGCATAATTAACTCGGTAACATTTGTAAAAGATTATTCAATCTAGTAATAAATATTAAAAATCCTATTTAAATGATACAATTTTAACATCATACTTGGATATCCGGGAGTATATTTTCATAGAATTTAATCCCTGCGTATACAAATAAATAGATATCTCGTTTTATTTGACTGCACAGATAACTGGACATCCTGCTGCCAAGTCACTCAGTGGGATTGTTATTGGAACAATTTTGAAGGATGATCATCTGCTATCCTGGGGCAACAAGGACTGTGGATCATGGAAAAAGATGTGGTTTGCAAGCAGAAAGTTTTATATAAAATCCTCCAGAGAACTGCTGCTAGTCACAATTGATAACATTAAGGTAAATGGACCTGGTTGGATGTTCTGACATAATAGGGCAGCTTCAGTAGTGGGTTTCACTTACCTTCACCACCAGTTTGGAACTCCAAATGCACCAGACCAAGGTGAACTGGTAGCAACCCACCACTGGGCATCTTCCTGGTTTCACTAGATTTGTAGATATGTTACTTAAGTTCCTAGATATATTCACCCTGCATCCTAGACACAACTTGACATCTTGGCACATGAGCCTAGGACAGTGATGGTGAACTTTTTTTTCCTCAGGTGCTGAAAGAGCATGGGTGTGTGCTATTGCACATGCGTGAGTGCCCGCATAATTCAATGCCTGAGGAGGGTGAAAACAGCTTCTCCCGCCTCCCAGAGGCCCTCTAGAAGCTCGAAACAGCCTGTTTCTCATCTTCTAGTGCACCCAGTAGACTTGTGTTTTGCCGTTCCCAGGCTCCAAAGGCTTCCCTGGAGCCAGGAAAGGTCAAAATGCCTTTCCCTCATCCCCCTGGAAGCTCTCTGGAAGCCAAAAATGCCCTCCCAGAACCTCTGTGTGAGCCAAAAATCAGCTGGCCAGCACACACATGCACATTACAGCTGAGTTAGGGCAACAGCTCATCTGCCAGCAGATATGGCTCCACATGCCACCTGTGGCACCTGTGCCATAGGTTCGCCATCACTGGCATAGGACATTTCATTTACTTCATCTCTATGACAACTTTAGACAAGACTACTGTATAACAGAACATTTTTTGTAAGTTCTAACTTAAAAAAATATATGGACCAAACGATGGGGGAGAAATGATTTGTCAGGAAATATGGCTGTGTGATTAACTCAGTTTTTAGAGTTCAAAAAGTTTTTCATACTTTTTTCTCCCAGTTCCTGAATGGAAATGGGAGAGTTTATGATAAAAAACTGGTTTAACAAAATATTCAATTTCTTATTTCCAATATTCCTATGGGGTCTTTATATGACTTAGAAGCAGTTTTAGAATTTAAGGTGATAATTCAAACTGCTTTTGGTACTTTTGGTACTATATCATGATAGCTTCCCATTTCTCTCTTTTTGAAAATTATAATAATTTTAAAACATTAAAATAAGGTTGAGTGTAGACTGAATTGGCCATCAGATATTGTTTCAAACCCATTGGCACTCATGGACTCACGGGTCATGGGTCCATGCTCCTTCTTTTTAACATTCATATATTTAGAAGAGGCAAGAAAGTTGATTTAAATATTTGCTCATGTGAAACAGCTCTGATGTGCACCAGGCTTTTCCCCCTACCTTTTTGCTTCTACGCCACAAATACAGCAATATTTCTTTGTACCCGTAAACTTTATTAAAATATGTGCTTCTTCAGCCTTAAATTAAATTTAAAAAGTATTTCGACTCTTACAGAAATAGCATCAAAGTGAGGAAATGAGAGGATTACAATGCAAAGACATAACATAAAATAGCACATACAAAGGAAAGAAATTTCCCCTACCCCATTAATTAAAAAAATGTATGGATCTCTGTCTTGACAGGCTTTAAACCAGGGGTGTCAAACTCATGATGACACATCATCACATGATGTATTGCAACTTTTCCCCCTCTGCTAAACCGGGGAAGGGTGTGGCCATCTTGTGACATGGGCCATGAGTTTGACACCCCTGCTTTAGATAGTTTACCCTATAATGCTGGAAAGAAAAAAAAAATAAAGCAATAACTATCTAAAATAAATAAATTGCATATGATATGTTCTTGAAAAGGAGCTGCAAAATTCACAAAATATAAAATGAATATAAAATAATAAATGCATTGGTTTGCATTTATTGTATCAGTTGTTCTGAAGAGAATGAAATTCGTTCACCAGGCCTCTTGACAACCTGATGTGAAATTTTATTTAGTAACCAACTTGTGAGTATATTGTATATCCTGCCATGGTAAAAATAATAATTTTGGAATAATGTTCAAAAGCTGCATCCTTTAGCTTTTCAGCAAGAAAGTTGTACGTTTACATTCAGAAAAAAAGACATCACAATCTCCAATGGTGGAATAAGGCTCTGATTTAGCCATTACAGAAAAAAACAACAATATAGAGTTTTGCAATTTACAAATCAGTACTTTAAGTTGTCTGACGATATTGTTTTAGATAAAGATGACCCTTCGGGAATAAATGTTGACGAGTGAATGAGAATATTAGCTTTGAGAACATTTTCTGATTCTCTTACTGCTCCAAGAGCTGAATGTCACAACTTTATAAAATATATCTTCCATGTTAGGACATTTCAGTTTGATATCATCTACTGAGACATAAATACTGCTGCAAGAAAAAAAAATCACGTTTCATCTGGAAATTGTCACCCAAATTCCAGGAAATTAGAGAGAGGAAATAAACTCACAAGATTTATTCAGATATTACAAAACTGCTTTGCCCCAGACTCTGAAAGAACAGCAGGCATTCATTTGCTGTAAGATATAATTTCTGACTCTTATAATGTTTCATCATGGCACTAAATTGTTTTGCTGGGATATGCTATGTAAGCATGACAGCTACACATGCTCACTTGATACACGTCATTTTGAGTTTTTAACAAAAGTTAGACACACTTGAAAAAGACAAATTAAGGGTAAATTAGATGAAGTGAAGAGTTGTTTGGTCATTTGCTTTCAGAATGTGGTACATGTTACTTTAATAATCAAATAAACAAATAATCTAATCTGCACTTTACTTTGCTGCAAATTATTTCCATCAGCTTTTAAGCCTTTCCAATTCCAACTATGAGGTGAAAGAAAATAATCTGGAGCAATAGACTGGTGAGAAATAAGGCGTTGGAAATGGGAATATTTAGAGTGTTTCTTCAGCATTTATTTTAGCAGTAAAGTGATAGAAATGGAATAAGACATGTATCAGCCACTGTCACTTCTAGTTTAGCTTTACAAGTGCAACTATGAACCTGACAGAAATATCAAAAGATGCATCATTCTATGTGGAAAGGTACAATAGTACAAAGATTCACAGAGACAATGAGACAATTAATTATTCTAGATCTGTAATTATTGTAGATTGTCATGTCAGCAAACAATTGTCTAGGATTTGGTATAGAAGTGCCAGACTAATTGCAAACTCATGTTATTACTTGTATGGCATAAATTTTAATTAAGAATAATTTCATTGCTCCATGGGGATTTTTTTTGAGGGGGGGGGCTGTGGGAGGAACCATAAACAGTGCTGTGGTCCCTAATGTTAAGAATGGTTGCAGTGTGGCATATATTTTAGGGAACCTGGAAGTTTGAGCTCAAAAAATCCAACATAATAGACGTTGTGTCCATATTGCTGCTGCTAATGTTTTGTCTTTTAGAGTCATAGGCACAATAGCTGTTCCAGTAGGTGATAACAGTATTTGGAATGAATCATGAACTCAGAAATACCTAAGACATACAAGTTGGACATACAACATATTTTCCCTTCTTTGTTGAAATAGTTATAAAATAATTACTCAAATGTTTTATGGCACAATTTCAGAAAAAAAGATGAGAGTTGGACATTCTGAGCTGAGAGGGAAAGCTAGCCTGGTTGGTTGGCGGTAGTGACTGATGACCCAATGACCTCTTGAGTTAAAGTGGGAGAGATGACAGGGAAAATTACTTGGCTTTCTTTTTTCCTACTGTTGACTCATCAACTCAGCCCATCTGTCACTGGACTGTGGGCAGGGAAATCTGAGCCAATATAAGGCTTTATGGAGACAACAGGTGGGTGAGTCGGGGGTGGACGAATAAGGCTTTGAAATGCCTTTCGGACTATAATGAAGATATTTTATCTTAATTAGCTTGGATATTGGATCTTCTTTGAGAAAACATCTAGATTTGGGGGGGTCACGTTTGGACAAGGCCTCACATCACTCTTCAGTAAATGCCTAATGACCCGATCTCAAGGGTGTATATTAGCTTTAGTAATACAAACAGACAAGCATCCTTACTTAGTAGGAAATGGAATGTTTCAGCAGAGCTAAAATATTCTGTTCTGTTTTTCGCAGCTTTGAATAAAATTTGGTTTCATGCCAGACAGAGGCTGCTGTCCTAATGTCCTTATTAAGTCATATGAGGATCAAGTGCATTAACAATTTTGTAATGTATACAAAGAATTAAAATATTTAGTGACTTTTTTTGCCCTGAAACTCAATGAAAACTTATTTTCAGCCACTTTAGCACTGCAGAAGTCTACATCTAACATATGAATTGACCAAGTAAAATAGATCAAATTGGAAAAATGTCTTTCAATCCTGATTATTTCATTACCAACATGAACAATAAAGCTACTGTTTAAAAAAACAACATCTGGGCACTGATACTAGAATCCACAGACTGAGGCACCAAATTATTTTATAAAAACTCCAAAAATAACATATTGAAAATAATTATCTCTGTCTCTGTGAGGTCTCATAGTCAACAGTCCTATCCATAAGTTAAGTGGCAGTCTTCCGGATTTGTGGAACTGGATATCATAAATCCTGAATAACAAAACAAGTAAATATATGTTTGCATTAAAACAAAAATATTAATTGGAATCACTAGACTTTAGCACAAATATTAGATTTCCATCTCTATTGATATGTACAAAAATATATTTTTCCTTTTAATATGATTAAATTACTATTTTGTCAGCCTTAATCCCAGCCAAAGTCATGGCCGGTCATCTGGTAGAACTTCATGTTGAAGGGCCGATAGAATTCTCGCAGCCTTTGTACTACTCTCTGGTCAATGTCAGGGTGGGTCCGTCCTTTTGTCTTTCCCAGGCAATGGGGCTTGCTGCTGCCTTCAGCCTTTTTCAGGCATGGGAACCCCTTGGTTTTGTTGAAGTAGAAATGTTTATCTGTGATGATCCTCTTGAGGCCCAGAAAGTCCTGGACGCGGCCCAACTCACCTGCTGGATCACTGATCAGTCTCTCCCCACTGACAAAAAGGATTTGCCCAAGTGGGAAGTACAGGAGCCAATTTTCTAGATGCTTGGCATAGATGCCAATTTGAATGGCACTCCAGGAGGTATCAATCAGGCCCGTAGTTCTGTTTTTGAAGGTCAGGCTCTCAAAGGATGGGATGTCTGGCTTCTTGGAAAGAGTTTGTGTGTAGTCAGAAATGGCTCGGGTGACCGGGTCTCTCACCACCACAATGAGCTTGGTGTCCTTTGACATAGAGGAGATGCGAGCTGGTGCTTCCTTAGTGACAAAGTAACTGGGTGTCTTCTCCATGGTGATCTGGCCATCAAGAGTTCTTGGCATCAATTCCCTAATGAAAAACATAAGAGAGAATTTGCAGAGCTGCACATGTTTTTCTAAAACATTTGAACACAAGTTGTTGTTTTTATTTATTTATTAAAAAGGTGTCTTTTGAGTTGAGATCAATTCTTAAAGCCCAGTACATTCTGATGGTCTCTCAGGTCAGATTCCACTTATTTTTTTGAGTTCAACCACAGTTAGTAAGTGATACAATATCTTATCAACAAATATTGTAACAGACGAGATAATTCATGGAAAGTCAGAACCCCATTTATAGGAATCTCCATTTGTTCTGTAACATTGAAATATTGGTAAATGGCATACAAACTGGTGTCTATGTAGATTAGAATAGGGTCAGGAACACTAAATGGCTTCTCTAATTGAATGTTCATTTAAGAGTTACATCCAAATTCAACATTCTGGTCACTTCCACATCACATTTGTTAGTTTAAGAAATTGGGAGAATAGAAGGAAGGACTTTTTCAGAATTTAAAACATTTAAATGATCTCTGGAAAAAAGTGCATATGAAAATTATTCTAGTGCAAGACCCTTGTGAGCTATTATTTTCCTATATTTACTATTCAGTTATACAGTACTATATCAAAAGGTCCCATCACATTTCATAATTACCTCATTCTAATATAAGATTATACAGGTAACACTTTTATCTCATCATGCCATCTAGCATTGGTTTCCAAAGTTTATGAGGCTAAGAGTTGGTAGGACCATTTGTTTTAAGAGAAAGATCTACAACCGCCACCTGTTAAAAATAAAGCTCAAGGTCCCCCCCAAAACAGGTCTACCATAATTCAGCTCCTCCAAATCAGATTTCCCTAGAAAATTGACCATAAAGTCAGATACAGGGAGATTGAACATTATGTACGCTTATGAATAAGAACCATTTACTGAGTAAATAACAAAGAATGGTTATGTTTACAAGTGGATTTACATGAAGAATTGAACCTTTTAGCTGGCATTTTGGCTGTACAATGATCTGTTTCACACTCTAAAGCAATGAGCATTTGGCTTGTTGGAAGACTGAAACCACTGGCTCTATATTGTTGGGAGGCACTGGGACTCCACAACCTTTGAAAGATTGACTAAGGACTTGGGCATCTTCCATAGATATAAGGCTGTGTGGAGTGGTAGCATCTGGATTTAATTGAAAAAAAAATGCCAATAAAAATGATTAGGGCTACAGAAATACTTTGGCAAGAGCCAAAATATGGGTGTTGGTTGTTTTTTTTTAATTTTTGTAGGCCAGTGGAGGATGCATTGGCTTAATTACTTCTTTAAGGAAGATAACTCCTCTAAAGAGGAGTATTTGTGGGGCGGCTGTATCTATTAATTCAGCATTCAATGTTCAGCATTCAGTGGAGAATGCATTGGCTTAATTACTTCTTTAAGAAAGATAACTCCTCTAAAAGAGGAGTATTTGTGGGGCGGCTGTATCTATTAATTCAGCATCCATGATCACTTGGCTATTTCAAAACTCAACTTAGAATATTGAAGCTTGCACCAATGTTTCACATACTGAGGACCATCCCTTATTTGACCAAAGTGTGTCCTACAGGCACTACTTTAAAGGAATGTAATGACATACTTATATGTTGAATGGATGTATACATAACTACATAATCGGGTTGTCAAAGCATGGAACTCATTACCCAACTCTGTAGTATCATCCCCTAACCCCCAACATTTTACCCTTAGATTATCCACGGTGACCTCTCCAGATTCCTAAGAGGTCAGTAAGGGGCGTATATAAGCACACTAGAGTGCCTTCTGTCCCCTGTCCTATAGTCTCTCCTATATCTCGTATTTCTTCTCTACTATATCCTCTATAACCTTCATTGTGTATTATTGTGTATTGGACAAAATAAATAAATAAACTAAATAAAATAAAATAAATGTAACTGTGTATAAACTGTTGTTTGTATATTAAGCACCAGGTGTTCTTTTAATAGTTAGATGTGAGGCCAGCAGGCATCTGAAGCTTCTACATGAGAAGCCATAGAGATGACCTTGCGAAAACTATCTAAAATCCATTAAACAGGTGCATAAGCATGCTTTTGGTCCAAAGTATGGAGAAAAGTGTTAGAAATAGACTCCTGAGTCCCTAGGGTATGAGAGGAAAGGAAGAGAAAATAGAATCACTTGTAAAATTTTGTTACCATAGCCTTTTACAATAATGTATAATAGAGTGATACCTTGTCTTACGAACTTAATTGGTTCCAGGACAAGGTTCGTAAGGTGAAAAGTTCATAAGACGAAACAATGTTTCCCATAGGAATCAATGTAAAAGCAAATAATGCATGCAAACCCTTCAGGAAAACCCCAAACTTTAGAAGGGAGGCAAACAGAGGGCAGGGAGGAGCAGCTAAAGGGGGCGGGTGGAAGAAGCAAGGCTAGGCTAAAGGGTGAGTGGGAAGGAAGAAAGGCAAGGGGGCTCCCCTCCCTTTTCTTTCTTCAAAAGACACCCTTTCAGTGCCTGTGCAAGCACGCTGTTCTCCTACTTTTGTTAATGCAAACTCTTTCCCCCTCCAAGCCACCCCTCCCTTTTCTTTCTTCAAAAAAGGGGGAAAAAGAAATCCCTTCATCCCAGCAGCAGCGGCTTGGGTTCGTAAGGTGAAAATAGTTCGGAAGAAGAGGCAAAAATATCTTAAACACTGTGTTCTTTTCTGGAAAAGTTCATTAGAAGAGGCGTTTGTAAGACGAGGTAACACTGTACTAGTTTTTTTGTGAAATCTATTCTCTGATCTGGATCCTTCTAGGGCTGAAAAAAAATCAGTCAATTTTTTGAGTTGGTCCATTAGTCAGATCCAATGAACTTGTTTACTAACCTGGCACTAAAAGATATTGATGACTGACCTGACCATCTTCATTTCATGAACTTCATGGAAATAGCAAATTTATGTAGCTTCCCAATGGATTATGGATTTGTTATCCAGGGCATACAGTATGTATAGTTTAGTTCTGGAATGGATATTACCTGTTAATACCCAGAGGCAAGCATTCAGCAAGATAGCTGTAGTATATATACACACAGCTGCATTCAATATGATAGCTCCTCTTAACCTAACACCTTTCATTTCTTTTCCCCATGCTGGGGAGTTTTTATTTGTTTGTTGTTTTGCAGTGGCTGATGGTGATTTACTGAATGGGAAATTGTCTATAGACTTTTCAGCTGATGAAGAAAAGAGCAGCAGTAGGTAAGCTTGTAAACAGCACGGATTTAGCTTCCATGTGGAGGCCCTTGGGCACATTGAACAAAGAGTGACATATCACCGCATAATGCTGCAACAGACCCATTTCTTAATGCACTCACAAATGGACATATAGTAGTTGTTTATTCTGATCTTTAATTGCCTTATTCTTAACCTAACCATATTTCTCAGAGGTTGGGGGGGGGGTGTTTGCCATTTGTTCCGTTGAAGTTGCAGCCTACAGAATGACACTCAGTTCTCTTTTCACATTGCCAAGTTCCAACAGCTGAGGTGTCATTTGTGGAAACAAAATAAACAACACGTATAAACCGCACCGTGTTTTCCAATATTCATTTCTGCAGTTTTGCTGATTAAAAAGACGATATTTATGGAGTATCTGCAGATGGCCTGTCACTATCAATCCAAAGATATTCTATGGTCACACATATTCAGGATAGAAATAGGAGCAGGGAAATGTATCAATTCACATTTCAAGAAGCATCCTCATTCACAGGCAACACATGATCTGGAACACAATCATCCTTTAGTTTTCACATTTCTCTGGAAGTCGATATCAATGGGTGCATCTTGTAACAGTCACCTCATACTGAAGATGGTGACTTGGATTATAATAAGAATAAGTTAAAAAGTCAAAAAAATAATGAAAGAAAAACAAAAAAAAACACCCATGTGTGTTTTTAGGTTTCCTTATCAATGAATCCAGGAGAAAATTAGAAATATTTACCTCCATATGTTTAGAAACAATCATCATCATAATTATTTCTACATCCTCCAAATACAGAATAGTGCAAAATCCTAAACTCTGCAAATGTCCTTGGGTAGCTTAGCTCTTATAAAAATACGTGAAATTTTTAGAATGCATGTATTAATTAATTAGTTTTTTTTAACTCTGATTGTTAAAGGAAGCTAAGTAAATCCATTCATCTGATTTTAGAATCTAATCAAGGATCACCCTACAGGTAATACATGAATCTTCACATCTTAACATTAAACTTTGTGCAGAAGACAACAGTGACTTTTTGTATTTCTTATAACCATCCTCTAGAGAAAAGACAGTCAATCACAGAATAAGATTTTCTTTTATGTAGAAAGTCAAGCTGGTTTTGTCCATTGGACAGGAGGAGCATGTTCCAACAGTGAGAATAATTGTTCTCTGGAGATGCCATTTCACTGATATTTAGGCTTGCAGTGACTATTGTTTTCTGCAGGAGTGGAGCGATCCATCTCAAAAGGTTCCAAGGGATTTTGGTCTAGTATGGCTGGTAAAACATTTTGTTGCCCAATGGAATGTAAAGAAGAGCAGGGCATCCACAGTGCAGAGTGAAGTACAATGAAGTAAGGTTCTTCCCCAGCCCCTTATTTTATGACATATAGTTCAGTCAACTATAGCTTTATACTATAGAGTCAAGACAACAATTGAATGGTATGGTTTTTAGACCAAGTTATGACATTCATGATCTTATTGGTAGTTACCCTTTGACTAAAAACTTATTTTTGGTTCTTCCAGTTCCCATTTTCTGCCAGGAAAGTATATACAACAGAGCTCTCCAGAAAGCAACCTAGACAAACATCGTGTACTTAGTTAGGTGTGGTTTTTCAGGAGATGCTTTGCTGCTCAGATGACAGTGTGTTAAATATGAAAGCTGTTTGTTAATGCAGAGTTATCAAGGTTGTGGGTTTGTTATGTTTTGCATATGTGGGCAGAAGGAAATAAAATGAAAACATTTTCCCACTAGCACTGTGAGTCAACCAGGCTTTAAAAAGGAAGAAAAAAGGGGTGGAGGTGGACCGGTCTGATGAAAGCCTCAATTCATCATGGATCATGGCTTCCTGGTGCTTTTGCTATTTCCACATAGGCTTCGCTGCTTCCAGAATTTGTTCATTTGTGCGTAATGTACATTGCAAGTGAGACATACAAATGCCAAGATTATAGTGTTTATTTAGGAGAAGAAATCAAAGGATTTTTCAGTTGCTAAATAGATAGACAAATGGCTGTCTGGGCAAATATCTGAAGATGACTCCCACATATTATGATGGCTGTTTGCATATAAACTAAGCATTAGAAAATTCCATGTTTCTTTGTGCATGTGTGTGTATTTGTGTGTTTGAGTGTGTATGTGTGCATTTACATAGACATGCAGACAAAACCACACAGAATCACAGACATTTATAATTATAGTGCAATTCTATCCTTGTTTAAACATAAACAAATGTCACAGATGTCACATTATTTCATTCAATGATCTCATCTGAAACTATATCCCCAGTTCAGCTTCATGGATAAGGAGAAAAAGTACTTCTAAGAACTGATCAGATTGAGGCTCTGCACAGCCAAGGTAGAGAGGTGTGGATTTTCTCATTGATCTCTACTTCACTGAGTTCCTTCTCCACCTTAACAAGCTCTCTACGTGGGGATACCTTTGAAGAGTGTTCAGAGATTACAAATTGTTTAAAATGCAGCCGTGCAAGCTATTGTGGGTCTTCCAAGATATGCCCATATTTCAACATCACTCTGTGAGCTGCATTGGTTTCCGGTTGGTCTCCCGACACAATTCAAAGTGTTGGTTATAACCTATAAAGCCCTGCATGGCTTAGACCAGATTACCTATGGGACTGTCTTCTGCCTCATGTATTCTAGCAGCTGGCCAGGTTCCACAGGGTTGACTTTCTCCAGGTCCCATCAGCCAGGCAATGTTGTCTGGTGGGGCCTAGGGGAAGAGCTTTCTTTATGGCAGCTCTGGCCCTTTGGAACAAACTCCCTCTGGAGATATGGACTGCCCCATCCCTCCTGACCTTTTGCAAAGCTTTGAAGACCCATCTCTGTCGGCGGGAATGTGGGGGTGGGGATTGAGAGCTAACACCGGCCGATGCTATGAGTGACTACATCCAGCTGGATGAATGTGGATGATTGTGTTTTAGGATAAATAGGGTGTTAGTATTTTTAAGTTTTTTAATACTAAATTTCTTATACTGTGTACTGTATTTATTATGTTTTCCGCTTATGACATAGAAATGTAAATCAATCAATCAATCAATCTTTCTACCTAAGTAAACTCTTTATTTCGTGTTCATATTGCCTCCCCTTTGGAAGGAGCTAATGGTACAACACTCTCATTAAAGAAAACCCAGCAAAATCAGAAGATAAATCATGCAATCTGAAGAGTCCTGCATGCTTTATATATTATTATATTAATTGAGCTGACTGCAACTGTTGTGAGTGCTCCTCGTCCACCTCTGGTAATGATAGATTCTGAGGAGGATGAGCTAGGCCTATCTTGGTACTCTGGGCTAGTGGTTTTTCCAGTTGATGCAGAGTGAGAGTGAGGGAGAAATAAACCTGGATGAACCTGAATGGCCACCAGAGATGACAGATATGCCAATGACAGTAGAGTCTGACTTAGAGGAGGAGGTAGAAGATCTGGAGCCTTTGTTAGATGCCCACTTTAGAAGATTAAGAAAAAGACAAGAATACTTGTATGGAAAAAGGAAGTAGTCTGTAGTTTGTTAACTCAAGCCAAGGTGGTGCAGCAGGTAGAGTGCTGTACTGCAGGCCACTGAAGCTGATTGTAGATCTGTAGGTCAGCAGTTCAAATCTCATCACCGGCTCAAGGTTGACTCAGCCTTCCATCCTTCCGAGGTAAAATGAGGACCCAGATTGTGGGGGAAATATGCTAGCTTTGTGAGAAAGTGCTATTGCTAACATGTTGTATGCCACCCTGGGTCTAAGGAGAAGGGCGGCATAAAAATCGAATAAATCAATAAATAAAAACTCTAAGGAATTGTTGACCATTTCCTATAGGTATTTAACGATGACATATGGGTAATTCGGGTTGGAGTTACAATGTTTTGCAATGGAGTCAGATGATGATTTGAGGTCTCAGCCAGGTTACGCTAGCCACCTGTTATTTTCCTGCTAAAAATCCTTGGAGAAAAAGTGTGCCCTATCTGCTGAGAGGCTGGGTAGCTGTGATTAGTAAGTCTGTGAAACTGTAGACTTCTTATCTCACTAGTAGCTTTGATCTTTGGCAGCAGTCTTGCTGCAGAACTGTTATATCACTGAGAAACTTGCCAAGATTATCACATGCATGATTTCGGCTTGTAAAAATGGGACTTTATATATAAAAAGACTGATTTGAAAATATCAATGAGTGGATTCCTCCTTTGTTTTCAACCTGCATAGGCCAGGATAGAACAGTAACAAGGCAAATGAAATGAGATTTGAGGTCTCAGGGAAGCAGGAGTATTTATAGCATATGATAAAAAAAGAAAGTCAAGTTCACAAGTGCATTGGTGAAATGAAAATTCTATCTCTTTTTCATGCGTCACACATGAAAACTGCTGAAGTTCCTATTAAACCATTGCAGTCTCCATCTTGGATTTTATAGGCATTTTGATGGAAAACTTTTGAAACTAAGAAATCTGTATTTGAGTCAATTATTATGGTCACTGTGACTTATGAAAGCAGTAAGAAAAAAGGGAAATGGTCTTAGATTACCTATAAGGACAGGGTGAGCTAAATACTCATTAAGGAGCAGGGACAGTATTGTAGGAGAGAACACCAACCAGAGGACAGATCCTGGATGTCAAAATCTGTCCAAACAAAGGAAAGATTTTGGGATTGCTCACATGTACTGCAAACAATTATCATGAGCAGACTGCAAGAACTGAAAAGTATATGGTCAGTTGTTAAATTGAGTGGTTGGGGTTGAGGGGTTTTGTTTATGCTCAGAATTGTAATATGGCTTATGTAGCGCTAAAGTATGGCTAAGCCTCATTTCTTAATCACTTTTTGAATTACTTTTTTATTGCTATTTCAATATTAACCTCCTTTGGAATGACAAGGTTGATGGCATTCTTTGGGTGTGTCTCCTTCATTGGATGTGTTTTCCTTCACCTTAACAAAAGGAATTTTAAGTGCAACTTAAAAGACTTTGAAATGTTGGGGAATAAATGGTAGCAGGGTGATTAGAGTGTTATTTCTGAAAAGTTAAAAATATACTAAGGGTATAGGTTGACTTGAAAGGGGATATTCAAATTAATAGAATAATTCAGTATTTTGGTGTGCTTTGATTTTATTTTAAAGAAGGAACTTTAAACTGGCTGAAATTTTAATACTTAAAAAGGAGAGTGGCTTAGATAATATACAAATGAGACCTGTTAAAGTTTTGAAAGACTTAGTGAAAAGAGTAGATATAAAGATTTAGGCCATTTGAAGAGATTAAAAATCAAAATTGTAAAAAGCAAAGGGAGAGAATATAAAATGTATTTATTTCATTAGGGTTAAAATGGTTGATATTATTCTAGAATCATTAAATGGACATTTTGTTCATCATCCTGGGCTGAGTGATGTGGATTTAAGGATGTGAGAATTCCTTCTGAGATGAGGGGGAAAATATTTCTTTTAAAAAAAAAATATTGTACTCTTTTCTAGTCTTTCATTTACATTGTTCTTTTTCTTCCTTTTTTTTCTATTCTGCACTTTTGATTTTTTTCCTATTTTTTATTTGTTGTCATTTGTATTACATTCAAGCTGTACAACTGTAACATTTAATAAAACTAGTTGAAAAAAAAATTCAGGGAGCCAACGCCAAGGCAATGGTATCTTAGCTTTGATCTTATTAGCAAGAAAGGATCCTTTTCAGATTAATCCCAAATCATTATTTGTAAAGCATTCTTTTAAAAAGGCAATTTCTTCCACAGCAAAATGTCTGAATCCAACTGAATAACCTAAATTATGCTATTAACAATTATAACTGTAATCCAGAGTTTCCTGAGTATGCCAACTAATGTTAGGAAACACTGCAACCATAATCTGTTACTTATTGCATATGTGCTCTATTCATCATAATTACTAATATTAGTATTAATTTCTCATTAATTATTAGTATTCATCAAGATTTTTTCAACACTGACAGCTGGCAAGTTGATTGACAGTAAAAACAAAATAAAAATATTCACAAATAAAAAAGAGAAAAGAAAAAGGAAATACTGTGAGAGTGATTTAAATGAAGCCTAGAAAACCAGCCAATTATTCTCTTTTTGAAAGGTATCATTTGCTTTCTAGAATAAACCTGAATCAAATCTATATCTCCCCTCAAATAATTTATGAAAGAAAAAATGTTTTGGTTCCATAAGATTTGGGATTAATTGGGAAGGGTATGAAAGTCCATTTCTGTGTAATAAATTTGGTAGCCTTTTCACCTCTGGTATTTAATTACATTGTGTCTTCCTGTTTGAAAATTTCATACAAACAGTCTACTGTGCATTAAGACAACCCTCATTCTATTTGGTAAAAGAAACAGAACCTGATATGATAATTTTTGGCTAGGCTGAGGCAAATGTGGCATTTGCTATGATGAATCCCAAGATGCACAGCAAGGCTCTGGCCCAAAGACCTACAAGTAATAAGACCTAAATCAGGATATTGTCTCCAGGAGGAGGTTTCTTATGATAACACAGTTGGCTTTTAAGATTCACTAAAGACATTTTGCCACCCTGGTGGAACTGACCACATCTGTTGGTTGTGGCCACAATCAACTGTGCCATTCTAAACACATTTTGTTGAAAGTTGCTGAAGAAATATAATGGAAGTGTGTGCACAGGAACACTGCCTTAAAGTGATGATTTGAGGGAAATTAGTGCCCCATCTTAATCTATTCAATGCTTCAAGCAGAATGGAAGCCAACTTTTAAAAACAGGCATTGGTGGTTCCAATAAATCTCTCTGGTGGGGACTGAGG
Organism: Erythrolamprus reginae; assembly: GCF_031021105.1. Lineage (NCBI taxonomy): Eukaryota > Metazoa > Chordata > Lepidosauria > Squamata > Dipsadidae > Erythrolamprus > Erythrolamprus reginae. The sequence continues at coordinate 144,058,333 of NC_091951.1, read as the reverse complement.
TAGTGAAAGAACTGTTTAGAAATTGGTTGAGTGAGATTGGTTCAATAAGATTTAATTTTACTTGTTGAGTTAGCTGTTGCATGGGTTGAACAAGTAAAATTAAATCTTACTGCTAATTTCAAAAACCATATCTTTTCTTGGTGGAACATTGAATTCAAAAGTCCAATTATTCAGCAGGGCTGTAAGAAGAAAGCATTTATGTCTGGAGTTGCCCCAGCAGTGAAATCTACTTATTTCCGTACTAGTTTGGAAGTACAGTGGTACCTCGGTACTTGACCACAATTCGTTCCAGAAGTGTGGTCGAGAACTGATTTGGTCGAGTACCGAATTTATTTATCCCATAGGAAATAATGGAAATGGATTTAATTGGTTCCCAGCCCCTGTTAACTCACTGGGAACCAATTAAATCTATTTTCTTTATTTCCTATGGGATAAATAAATTTGGTACTCCAAGCTGCAGGAAGGATGGGGGCGGCTGCAATCCCGGCAGCTTTGGGGGGCTCCTTTTCTCAATGCTTCGTACCTGTAAGCAGCTGCAAAAACTTTCTCCTTCCGGCTTCCCTTCAAGGAGCAACAGCGCCGGGAATGTCACGTAATGAAGGGAAGCTGCTGGAGTGGCTGCAACTGCTGAGATGGCTCCGGCAGCTTCCCTTCATTACGTGATGTTCCTGGCGCTGTTGCTACTCGAAGGGAAGCCGCCGCCGTTGCCGCCGCCGGGAAGGAGAAAGTTTTTGCAGCTGCTTACAGGTAATAAGAGGAAGCAATGAGGAAAGGAGCCCCCTGAAGCTGCCGGGATTGCAGCCGCCCCCACCCTTCCTGCAGCAGCCCCCGGCGGTAACATTTCTGATAGTGAACAAAATTTTCTGTGGCTGTTCGGCATCCGAATTTTTGTTCAGATACCAAAGCAAATTTTTGCCGAAAATTTTGTTCGTTATCCAAAATGTACGAGAACCAAAGCCTTCGAGTACCGAGGTACCACTGTATGTGATTTTCAACTTCTGCATATGTGCCAGAAGGCTTTGTGCATGCACAGAAGGTTAAAAACAAGAAAATAGTGATATCTGGGTGGATGCTATTACTACTGGTTCTCCAAATCACCGGCAGCTGCTGGTACCAGTACTTCTGAATCGGGCTGAACCAGTAGCATTTCACCCTTTTGTTGCCCCATATTTACCCTGAAAGAAAATGGAAGAAATGGCTCCCTCTGACCTCTTTGCTCATATAGCATATCCCTTGTTAAGATCAATATGGATTTCTTTGCTGGAGCATCAGCCAGCAAGCAGTCACTGCAGTGTTTTTCCATTCCCTGGAAGAAGTTTCTGGACATGAATTCTGCCTGTTTCTTTAGGCTTCCTCGCAACTCCACAAAATGCCTGTGGTTTTTAGTCAGGGAGGTTTCACATGTTGAGTGACTTTGCAGTCCATTTAGATCTCTCACTTGCTGGGTACTATTCAACAGTAGTTCTTTAACAGCATTTTTCTTCTTAGATCAGAGTAAAGTGCAAACAGGGATTTGAATTTATATTTGCATTTGCAAACTGGTCCCTGTGTTAGTTCCAGTAACTGGCACAATCTCATTTGGTATTCTATTAGAATTCTTCTGGTAGGCACTTAATAACAAAAACAGAGGCTGGGGTAAAGGCACATATTATTTTAAGTGGTTGGTCAAAGACCAGAATAAAGGATTGATTTGATCCAATTCAGCATATCTGCTAGCAAAATGGACCATGGCTAGATATCATCTAATATAGCTTTTTCTAACTTCACTACACTGCAACGTATGGATTTCAACTTCTAAAATTTTCTAGCCAATATGGCTATTGCAGAAAGATGGGGAGTTGGTTTCTATTTTAAATGCATACAGGTTGGAAAAGGTTTTGGAACACTCTGTATGATTCTCCCCCATCCCCAATAATCTTTACTGTGGTGTAGAGATTCCAACCTTCTTAGGGAAGGGGGAGATTGATCTAAAACTTTTGGAAGCTGTCAGGATGTTTGCCTCATCTTACACCAATTTCATAAACTAATGAATGATACCAAGAAATTGCGTATACAAGAAACTGGGTAAAGTGAAAAGGATGATGGCAAGAGCCATGGTGGTGCAGTGGTTATAATGCAGTATTACAGGTTAACTCTGCCGACTGCCAGGAGTTTGATCCTCACTAAGGTTAACTCAACCTTCCATCTTTCCAAGGTTGGTAAAATGAGGACCCAGATTGTTGAGGGCAATATGCCCCTTCTTAGAGAGGGCTGTAAAGCACTGTGAAGTGGTATAAAAGTCTAAGTGCTATTGCTATATCTGTCCTAAGCTTCAAGAACATGATGTTTATTTGAAAGGCTGCTCTAGGACATTTCCCTACACCTCCAAAAAAAAATCCTATTTGTCCTCATTCAAATCTGACTTAAACTTAAATAACAATAAAAAGGGAACTGCAAGACTTGAATTTGCTTATCTTCACCAGCAGTGTAGATTACATATTTATAGTTTTTCCATTATGGTGAGATGTGTTTCCTTTTAAATCATAATTTTTGTTTCTAAATTAGCATGTGCAGGTTTTATAGACCCATTTGCTTCTTGGCCCAATTTTTTTTAAAGAAATGAATAAACTGCCACCTTATGTACTTGTCTCTTTTGTGCAAAGCATCCTGTAAGATTTACCTATTGTCAGCAAGTCTTTAGCTCAATCTTTTATTTATTATCAGCAATAAAATGATGCAGTGTAAGGAATTTGTGCTTGAAGCCTGAAACTGGCTCTAAAGCTGACTTGATCACATAAAGCCTGCTAGTTTTCTTTCTCCACTGAGATTTATTTGAGCAACGCCAATACTGCAGTTCTGTGGAACTTGAGGTCAATCTGTTTTCCAACTAATGAGAGTGTTTTCCTCACCCCACCTCCTAAATTGAAGTCAATCTTCCTTCTGAGCTTCAGTGTCCTATTTATGGGGAAGGCATTGCTCCTTCCTTCTAAGCGCCTCCCAATGTTGCAATACGTACCCATGCTTGCAGCTACTGAGAAAAGTGACAAGTTGCAAACATACCAATACCTGGTCCGATCACTATTTTTAGGGACAGGTAAATGCAACAGAGCAAATGTGACTTTACAGTTGCAGGGCTTTTGCTTTGAGAAGTTGCTCAGTTTTGTTTTCGTGGTTTGTTGACTTTTTATTGGAAAACAGCCAGATAAATGACCACAACATGAAGAGGTTTGTGGGTGAATCTAGCAATTTATTTTCTTTCCATTTTGTGTGGAGTAGAAGTGAGACAATGAGTTTGCCATGCTGAGACCTCTGATGACTCAGGGGACAGGGGACTGATTGAATGTCATTCCTTGCTTCTCCAATCTGCCATCTGAAAGGAACATTGATTGGTTCATGATGGCCTTGGCATTTTTTCAGTAATCTCAGTTTGGCAAGAGTGGGGATGCTTCGGGGTTGGCTTCAGACTTTTTGGGAGAGTTTGATGAGTGATCATGGTACCTTGTTAAGCTTAAATGGGAAGAAAGAGCGATAATCAAATCCAGCCTTTTCTCTCATTTCTATTTTGCCAATAAAACATCTATTTGAGGGCATAGAGTGAGTTTAAGAATAGTGCAATATGTTGGGAAGAAAGCAATTTAAGTGGTTTTCACTGAATGAAAAAACAGAATTGCAGTGAAGTGCCCAACTTATTCTTGACACATCAGTGAGTAATGCTTTCCCCTCATTTCTAATGAAAACATCTTTGTGTTCAAGGTCTTCAGCATACATGCTTAGCTGAATCAGAATCAAGTCCTTACGTCACATCAACTATGCTTATCAGAAAAATAACATCCTTGCTATTATTTAAAAGTGGAAGGGTTTTTACATGAACTGACTCCTCAATGTTCTGCCAAAAAGGGGGGGGAAATCAGGCAACAAGAAGAAATGATAGCTAAACTGAAGTGTATTCCAACAGTAATAATCCATATACTTCTCTGCACTGCCTAATTAAATAGGATTTACTCCTAATTCATTAACTTATTTTATTTATTTAATACATTGATAAAGCCATGCAGAGTTGGTTAGAAGATAGGTGGCTATATACATGCTTTAAATAAATTAAATAAATAGTCTGGAGTAAACATGAGTAGTGATACCTTTAAAAAAACTCATTGCTTTTCAATGCTGTGTTAGTTTTTAATTCTGAGCTTACCCCTTCATTATATTAAAGTACCTTCTTGTGGTCTTTAGATAAATTCTACTTTAAGTAGAAATAATAAGATTTTCTTAGATATCACCTCTGAGAATGGAGGGATAGGGTGACATAACATATTTGAATGGTCACCTTAAAAGGAAATTTTATTGTCCATAGAAATCTGGTGTGGAAAGGCAAGTGGCTCAGCCAAGCTCTAAATGCCCAAGGAAGATATGTGTGGCCATATCTCCCAATTCCAAAAATAGCAATGAAGCCCTGTATGGAAGTGGGCTTCCCACTCTTAAATTCAATGGTGATCTGCCTTTTTGCAACTTGTCCATTAATCCATGATTTGCAGATACATGACTATGCTTACTAACACATGAGAAATCTTATTTGAAAAAACAGCAGTCAAATATTCTAATAAAACTAAGACATCTAAGAAGAGTGACTCTAGCCTTCTGTCCTGTGGACAGCTAGCTGGATTCCAGTTCAGATCTTGATTACATTATACAGTTATTTTGTAGGCAATCTGAAGAAAATGAGAAATAAGATATTTGGAGTTGTTATTTTCCAACCTTGATGCCCATTATAGTGGCACAGCTCCTGGAACCATATGGTTAATGTTCTTTTGATAAAGAATAGAATAGAATAGAATAGAATAGAACAGAATAGAACAGAATAGAACAGAACAGAACAGCATTTTTATTGGCCAAGTGTGGGCCAATAAAAGGAATTTGTCTTGGTGTATATACTCTCAGTGTACATAAAAGAACAGATATGTTTGTTGAGAATCATAAGGTACAACACTTAATGATAGTCCAGGTACAAATAAGCAATCAAATCATATTAGGAACTGGTGAATATAAATTGTAAGGATACAAGTAAGCCATACAGTCATTTGCGGGAGGAGATGAGTGATGGGAACGATGAGATTGATAGTAGTGCAGATTTAGTAAACAGTTTGACAGTGTTGAGGGAAATATTTGTTTAGCAGAATGATGACATTTGGGGAAAAACTGTTCTTGTGTCTAGTTGCTTTGCTGTGCATAGTATCGTTTTGAGGATAGGATTTGAAATAGCTTGTTTCCAAGATATGAGAAGTCTGTAAATATATTTAAACAGAGCAGGGTGTCAAATTCTATTTAATTGAGGGTTGCATTAGGGTTGTCTTTGACCTTAGGGAGCAGGGTGGGTGTGGCCAGAGCACAGCCTGTTAGATGTCACTCATGTCAGGGGGCACTTGTGGCAGCCTGATCACTCTGCAGGCAAAAACAGGCTTCTGAGCTCTGTTTCCAATTGCAATGGCCTTCTGCAACTCTCCGTCAGTGAAAATGTAGCTTGGGAGGCCCATGTGTAGCCCTCCTGAGCTTTATTTTAACTGGTAGAGGGTTGCAGAAGGCCATCAGAGGTAAAAACAGAGATAGGGAGCCCGTTTTCTTTGGCAGAGGCACCACAGGCCAGTCCCTCACTGTTTCCAGGGTGGCCCCATGGGCCATATGGGTCTTCAGTTTGACACCCCTGCCCTAGAGAGATACTTGAGGGAGCATAGTGTGGACTGTCTATATAGCTTTCTCAAGTGATGTCCCCATCCAGTCACACAGACTTGAACAAGCATCTAAAATACTTGTTAAAAACTGAAAAGCTACAGTGTGTGCTGGAAAATAAAACATGATTGATTAAAATTCCTAAGCAAAACATCTTTTTCCGATTCTAAAATCAAACAGATCTAACCACCGATGCTGAAAATCCACTGATGTGGCTGAGTCTCTAGCAGACATTTTTTATGGGAGAGGATGCCTCCGTTTATTCCACCAGGTCTCAGTATTTATATATCTCATTACATCTGCAGCTTGTGGCATCTGTTTCTATGCTCTGTCTGTCATAGAAGCACTTCCTTTTTCTGCTCTGAGATCTTGCTTCTCCTTTTACCTCATTGATAAGTAACCTGATGCTTATTCTAAGCCCTTTTTAAATTACAAAGTAAGATAGAGACAAAGCTAAGCAGACAGGCTGGAAAAAGGAAGAAGAAAGGGTGGTATGGGCTGTTAGAGATCTCTGATCAACATATTCAGTGTAACAGAAGCAAACCTGTTGCATAATATTGGAATATATGGACAGTATGGCTTTGTGCTATCCAAGCAGAACTTCCAGATTCAGTCATGGTTTTGCTCCATATAGCATCAACTCTGTATATGTGTGTTATGTATGGGTATGGGTAGATATATACTTTTAAGAACAGGCAACAGAATTTAATTTTTAATGTGGACCAGTGTGCTTACAGTAAAAAATGACAATAAATCTTATCTTATCTTTTTATTAATTAGACTTCTATGCTGCCCTTCTACAAGCAATTCAGGGTGGCATACAACATAATAAATACAAACAATATATGTATAGAAATCTAATTATTTTAAAAGAAATATACAAAATTAGCAAAACTCTAAAAAAAACCATGCACAGTTATCCACATTCACCCAATGCAATCATTTACAACATCTGCTGGAGACAATCTCATTGCTCACAGTCCCCATTCCCACTAGCAGAAGTAAGTCGTCAGAGCTTTACAAAAGACAAGGAGGGAAGGGCAGTATGTATCTCCGGAGGGAGTTTATTCCAGAGGGTTGGGGCTGCCACAAAGAAGGCTCTTCTCCTAGGCCTCGCCAGATGACATTGTCTGGCTGATGGGACCTGGAGAAGACTGACTCTGTGGGACCTAACCAGCTACTGGTATGAATGAGGCAGAAGGCAGTCCCATAGGTCAGTGATTTTCAACCTTTTTTGAGCCGCGGCACACTTTTTACATTTACAAAATCCTGGGGCACACCACCAACCAAAATGACACAAAAAGACAGTAAATATTATTTATTTATTTATTTATTTATTCAATTTTTATGCCCCCTTCTCCTTAGACTCAGGGCGGCTTACAACATGTTAGCAATAGCATTTTTTAACAGAGCTAGGCTATTGCCCCCACAATCTGGGTCCTCATTTTACCCACCTCGGAAGGATGGAAGGCTGAGTCAACCTGGAGCTGGGGATGAGATTTTAACTGCTGACCTTCAGATCTACAGTATTTCTACATGTATTTATACATAGAACATACAATCCCATGTAACATCCCCTTATAAATACAGTCAATCATCAATCATCCCTCCTCAAATTTATACTACTGTCTCATTTCTGTCTCTCCCCCCGCCCCTTATATGTCTGTGTGTACTCAAACCATTTCCAAAACCAGGTGAGGGCTGGGGTTTTATTCTCTTTTATTCTTTTCAAAAACAGGTGAGGGCTGGGTTTTTTTTCTTATTATTTGGGTGCTTTTTACCATGCTTCGAGAATCACCTCTCTCTCTCTCTCTTGTTTCTCTCTCCTCTCATTCTCTGCCTCAATAATTTTCTCATTTCTCCTCCCCTTTTTGTTCTCATTTCTCTCTCCCTCCTTTCCTCTTCCTATCTGTCTCTCTTGCTTTCTTTTTTTCTCTCTCTCTCTTGCTTTCTTTCAGTATCTCTTGCTATCTCTCTTTTTCTCTCTTGCTTTTCTTCTCTCATGCTTTTTCTTGTTCTTTCTCTCTCTCTGTTGCTCTCTCTCATTCTCTTATTTTCTCTCTCTCTCTTTTATTTCTCTCTCTCTTAGTCTCTCTCTCTCTCTTTTTCTCTCTTATTTTCTTTCTCTCTCTTGTTCTTTCTCTCTCTCTCATGCTTTCTCTCTCTTGTTCTTTCTCACTCTCTCTCTCTCTGTTGCTCTCTCTCGTTCTCTCTCTTCCTTTCTTCTCTGTGAAGGCCAGCGAAGGTTTCCCTTAGTTTGAATGTTCCGAGCAAGCAGCCCCTTTACTGACAGCCCGGGACGGGACTGTGAGAGGGGTGGGCGTTCCCACAGCGCTTGGAGCGGCTAGCGGCCGGATCGCCAGCGCCGCTGCAGCCACCGCTGTGGAAGAAAAAAGCCCCAAAAAAGCCGGAGAGAAGGAAGGATCAGGCGGGCGGGGACAGCCACAAGTGGAAGCCTCAGCCCTGGAGCCCCCTCGCGCCCATGGCTTCTCGTCGATGCCTCTGCCTGCCAGATCCGTGGGAGTGCTAATAGCGGTGGCGGCGGGAATAGCGGGGGGGGCCTCCTGCAAGTGGAAGCCTCAGCCCTGGAGCCCCCTCGCGCCCATGGCTTCTCATCGATGTCTCTGCCTGCCCGATCTGCGGGAGTGCTAATAGCGGCGGTGGCGGGAATAGCGGGGGGGCTCCTGCCCGCCGCCGCTATTAGCACTCCCGCGGATCGGGCAGGCAGAGACATCGACGAGAAGCCATGGGCGCGAGGGGGCTCCAGGGCTGAGGCTTCCACTTGCAGGAGCCCCCCCCCTGCTATTCCCGCCGCCGCTATTAGCACTCCCGCGGATCGGGCAGGCAGAGGCATCGACGAGAAGCCATGGGCGCGAGGGGGCTCCAGGGCTGAGGCTTCCACTTGCAGGAGCCCCCCCCGCTATTCCCGCCACCGCCGCTATTAGCACTCCCGATGCCACAAGTGAAAGCCTCAGCCGCTGCTATTGCCATCCCACCGAGTCCCAAGCTCACCTGCTGCAAAGAAGGCACGAAGAAGAAAGGCGCGAAAATGAAGGTGTGAAGAAGCAAGCCGGGACACTCAACTTCCGGTTTGGAAGCGGAACTTCACGGCACACCTGACCTTGTCTCGCGGCACAGCGGTTGGGAAACGCTGCCATAGGTAATATGGTCCTAAGCCATGTAGGGCTTTGTAGGTTATAACCAACACTCTTCAAAGGCAGGCCTATATAGAGAGCATTGCAGTAATTGAACCTCGAGGTGATAAGGGCATGAGTGACTGTGAGAAGTGACTCCTGGCCAATAGGGCTGCAACTGGTGTACTAGGCATACCTGTGTGAATGCCCTCCCTCGCCAGAGCCAAGAGATGGTCTTCTAAGATCAGCTGTGGATTGAGGAGGATGCCCAAGTTGCGAACCCTCTGTGAGGGGAGCAAGGACTCCCCACCAGGGTGATGGATGGACAGATAGAATTGTCCTTGGGAGGCAAAACCCATAGTCACTCCATCTTGTTGGGATTGAGTCTGACCTTTAAAGGCCCATCCAGACCCTGACAGCTTCCAGACACCAGCACATTACCTCCACTGCTTCACTAAGTTGACACAGGGTGGAAATGTATAGCTGGGTATCATCAACATACTGATGATATCACCCAGCAGTTTCATGTAGCTATTAAGCAGCAGGGGTGAGAGGACTGACCCCTGAGGAACTTTGCAAGGGAGGGACCTAGGAGTCAACCTTTGGCCACCTGCCAACACCAACTGTGACCAGCCAGAGAAGTAGGAGGCGAACCACCACAAAACAGTGCCTTGAACCCCCAACCCCTCCAGCCAGCGCAGAAGGATACCATGGTCGATGATATTGAAAGTTGCGAAGAGGTCAAGAAGCAACAGGATAATTGACCCCTATCCCAGGCCCGCCTGAGATTATCCGTCAGCATGACCAAAGCAGTTTCAGTGCTGTAGCCAAGCCTGAATCCTGACTGCCGAGGACCCAGATAATCGGCTTCATTCAAAGACCATTGGAGCTAGTGCGACACCACCTTCTCAACAACCCTCCCAATGAAGGGAAGGTTGGAGACAGGATGTTAGTTGTTCAAAACAGCTGGGTCCATGGAAGGCTTCTTGAGGAGTGGGTGCACAACTTTCCCCTTGCAATGAGCTGGAAAGGACCCCTCCCTCAGAGAAGTGTTGACAATTTCTTGGACCCAGCCTCATGTCACTTCCCTGCTGGTTGAAACCAGCCAGGAGGGACACAAATCCAATAAGCAGGTGGCGGAACTCACAGCTCCCATAGCCTTGTTCACTTCATCAGACATTACCAGTTCAAACTCCTCCCAAACAACAGGACTAAGATGAGCCCCCATCATCTTGACTGAATCATTTGGAGTCATGGTCTGTCCGGATCTGAGCGATTTTATCTGCAAAAAACCATTAAAATCCTCAGCAGTACCCTGCAAGGGTTCATCAACTCCCCCCTGATTAAGGAGGGAGCGAGTCACCCTAAACAGGGTGGCTGGGTGAGATTCCACTGATGCAATCAAGGAGGCATGACATGCACATCTTGCCACCTCGAGCGCCACTTTATAAGTCTCAATATGAACTATTAGGAGTGTTCGGTCAGATTCAGATTAACTTTTTCTCCAAAGCATCTCTAGATGTCTCGTCTCGTCTCATCTCATCTCATCTCATCTTATCATCTCTCCTCTCCTATCTTATCCTATCTCTTCCTAACCTTTTGCCCATTGCTTGGGACAGCAGAAATTCTTAACAAGTGTAATTGAATTGATCCTGCAATTCTAGATGTCACCTGTAGTGAAGTGGAATGAAAAGCCTTCCTGGTTCATCTTTCCTTCATAAAGACAATTCAGAAGGATGGATTGGACTCTTAGGATGGCAAACAAGAAAATCATGCAATGGGGCTATCATAAGACATAGGTTCTCAAACTTGTTTATCTCTAACTATTTCCCCTCAATCTCAAGAATGGGGCAAATAATCCCTCTCTGCTGAGAAAGTAACTGGAGAATGTATAAAAGTCATGATCAAAGATAGAAACTGAACCCGGTGTTCTAGCACATCAAGATGATGGAATGACTCTTTTGCTGGCACTTCTTTTAGGGTGGAATAGCATGTAACCAAAAACCACTTCTCCTTACTCATTCACCCTTGAGCAGAGCTGACATTCACATGCTCATAAGTCCCACTTTGCAAATGAATCTCTGGAATATGAGGAGGACAGCAGAATTGAGCCGGTTGGCCTTACTCCCTCCACTACATTCCTGAGACTGCACCTACTGTGGTTTAACTTCAGGAGACAGCTGCAGCATCAGTGGCTCCCTTCATGCTTTATTATGAAAAACATTATGAAAACATGTAAACGGTGATAAAGCTTTTGAAATACCGTTTTGAGGACAAGGCAGTGTCAGCTCCCAAGAATACTAAGTGCCCTGATAGTTTTTCTTTAGGTCATTGCCACACTTTTATTGAGAGGGTGAAATCTGAAAGCGAAGCATATGGTGATTTTTCCCCATTAACTTTAATAAAACAGCAATATTGTGCTGTAGCTTAGTAGTGCTGCTTTGAAATCTAACTAGGTGCTGTCATTCCAAAGGTGACCTTTCTAGTGAAGAAATGCATCACAATCAGGATGTTCACAGAAAATGAACAATTCTGAGCAGCAAACAAATTCCTGGGCTTCCCTATATCTAGCATTATAGAATCTATCAGCTTGGCCTTTATTTTCTAAGCAGAAAAACAAAAACAAAAATCCACTGGGTCAATTTTGGAAAGCTGAGATGCTCCAAGTGCTGATTATTTTCATGTAAAAATGCCATAAATCTATCCTAATAAAGAGCAATATATAGATAATTTTTCTTTTTAAAAAAATCAGCAGATTAATAAACCAAGGCTTAAAATCATTTAAAAAAGAGCAACCAGTGTGTCCTGATTGAATTGTAAATTAAGCCTATGGCCAGGATAAATGTGAGATTATTTGAAATTTTGCCGGTGGTACAAAATTCTGCTGCAGAATTATAGTTGTTTATAGTGGCTATACTGGTTCTTAGTAGGCTTCCTTGTACAATTCAAAGGGTTGGAGATTTTGTGACATCATCTTCTCCCAGCAGAGTCTGCTCATCCTTCATATTAAATCTGGAAGGACATGTTTCTGATCCACTTTCCTCTGGAGATTAGGTGGATGAAGACTAGGAAGGAGACTTCATTGGATGGCTGCTCCAGCCTTTGGGAAAAGCTTCTCTTCCAAAATTAGGATGTTAGCATTTTGTAAACAAGTATGACCCATATACTGTAACATTTGCCAAATATATGTAAACATCACCAGGACTGCTTCATTTTAAAATCTATTATTGCCTTCCTGATAGCTTTATTCATTTAAAGACCACTCTCGGTTCTTTTCATCACAAGTTACAAGAATGTTTTATTTAATTTAAACCTTTTAAAATACATTTCTCTCAGGATATTCGTTTTATTTTGTCTGTCATCACTTGCATTCTACAGAGCATTTCAGCTTCTTTACTCTGGCCAAGAGACCTCTAGCACTGTATAGGAATACTTGTGAAGTAGTGTACCAGACTAAGCAATATTATTGTACTATACACTTTTTTGTTGTATCTGAATATTTAGACACCAGTTGAGCTAAATCAGATGCTTTCCAACTTCACTTACATTTTTTCTTACAAGTGCTAGTACTTAAAATTCTAATGAATTTTAAGTACTAGCACTCAGGTCACACTTGGGCTCAAGGAAAGATTTTTTCTTCTTGTCCATCTTGCCTCCTCTCAAAACATCCTCCATGAATGAGCAAGTCTATAACTTATCTCCTGATGCCACTAACTTACCCATGAATTGAAACCTCTCCTCTTCCCCTCTACCTAACTTTGGCATATGGAACAGGGAAACACATACGAGAATTCAACCTTGGATATCCCTGGATGTTTAGTATCTTATACTGAAACCTTTATTTTAGATTCAGGACAACACAATTACCAATCCCAGTGCACAATCTATCAGCCTATTTATTATTAGCAATCTTTCCCACAGGCAAATAAATCACTATAGAGTCAAAGTGCCTATCACAAATCAACATTTCTGTATACCCAATGAATCACTTTCTATCCTTCTTTTCTCTAGAAAGCACCAAAGAATTCTATCAAGATGTTTTTTTTAATTTTTAAAAAATATTAATCTATTTTTCTCATCCTCAAAATGTTTCCTTCCTTCCTCAAAACAGCAAAGTGACTGTCAGTCCAAGAGTGGGATGGCTCTTGACAGACTCATATAAATACCCTTCTTTCTGGCTCACCCTTCTCAGGTCAACAACCATGATCTCCAGGAAACTAGTTTCTTTTCTGAGATCCAGAAGTTCATTGCATCCACATTCCCTCTCCAGATTTCTGCCCCTTCCCATCAGCAGATGTGATTATATTCCAAGTAATACAGAGGGTAGCTCCCGTGCCTATGCATTTCCTGTAATTCAATCACAGGAAAACTTTATTTAGAGTAAAATTGACAAGGCTATAAGAGAGCCATTGCTCTAGGGCAGAACCAGAAGCTCAATTGCTTTGGTCTGTTAATAACAGACTGTTTAGCTTCTTGAACTAGTCAACATCCTTTTTTCTAACAAACTTTCCAAATTGGGTTGTAGTTATACCATCAGCAAAGTGATTCCCCACCCACCCATCTTAGCACCGGTGATTATAAATGGCTGATTATGCTCCTACGGTGTTATTTGCAGGTCATTCACAATGGCCTTCTTTGTAACCATTACCTTCTGACTCCTGACCCTTTAAGAAGCCTTATTGACTCTTCTGAGGCTGGTTTGTTTGGGGGAAACAGTCTTTGATTCTCAGTTTTGAAGTTTAGTATTGAACTAAAACTGCAGAGAAGAATCTGAGGGAAAGCCAATACAGTGGAACCCCGACATAAGAGCTGCTCTACTTAAGAGCAACTCGAGATAAGAGCTGGGAGGGGAGAGATATTTTTGTTCTACTTACAAGCCCAAATTCGAGATACAAGCGCCAAAGAGCTGTCTCCTGAAGCCAAACGCTAACTTCCGCGTTCGGCTTCAGGAGACAGCTGCGAAGCGGCGCACGTGTTTTAAAAGGTTGCAGCCGGCCTGGGGGGCTCGGGGGGGGTGCTTGCAGCTTTCTTTCTTGCTCTTTTTCTTTCTCTCTTTTACCTTCCCTTCCTCTCTTTCTTCTTTTCTTTCTCCTTCCCACCTTCTTCCCTCCCTCCCTCCTTTCACTCATTCCTCTCTTACTCTCCCCTTTCATAAGTTTCCTTGCTTCCTTCCTCTGTTCCTGTCCCTTCCCCCTTTCTTTCTTTCTTTCTTTCTTGCTTTCTTTCTTGCTCTTTTTCTTTCTCTCTTTTACCTTCCCTTCCTCTATTTCTTCTTTTCTTTCTCCTTCCCACCTTCTTCCCTCCCTCCCTCCCTTCATTCATTCCTCTCTTACTCTCCCCTTTCATAAGTTTCCTTGCTTCCTTCCTCTGTTCCTGTCCCTTCCCTCTTTCCTTCCTTCCTTCCCACCCTCCGTCCATTCATTCACCCATTCCTCTCTTGATCGCTTAAAGCCGGTCCCTGGTGCAAAAAGGGTTGGGGACCTCTGTCCTACAGGATTGGGTGGCAGAGAAGTTGAACATATGTAAATTTAAAAGTTTAAGAAAGTTTACAAGTTAAGTGAAAGAAACTTCATTATTCATTTATATGTACATGTACATTTCTTCATTAAAAACATGTCTTTCTGCATAATTTAGACTAACTTTGTGAGTTTTTTGAGGGCTGGAACCAATTAAAATTATTTACATTAATTCCTATGGGGAAAAGTCTTTCGAGATAAGAGCTGCTCGACTTAAGAGCCCAGGTCCGGAACGAATTAAACTCGTATCTCGAGGTACCACTGTACTCTGCAAAGCCCTCTCCTCAAATTTTATATTACCAATTCCTCTCAGTCCACCATCCTAAATTCATTCTCACAACTTTGCAATGATGTTCAAGGGCCATATAAGGCAACCAAATGAACCCATATTGTTTCAACTAAAGTTGTATGTACGTATGAAAAAGAAAATGTATATAGCTATGAAACTATGAAACCATCAATATTTCACTAAGACTAGTCTAGCACTATGATTTCCACAGGTAAAATGTATAGTATACAAATCTGATGAGTAAGTAAAAAAGGAACTCAACTGTAGTGGTTATTTCAAAACAAATCAAGCCATGAGTTTCTCCTAAAATGGAGGGATGGATTCGGATTCAAAAGAAAGAAGCTCTGTTGCTCCTTAATATTATTAGCACAACAACTGATTAATGACCAATTCCTTGTATGTCCAATCATACTTGGCCAATAAAGAATTCTATAAGAGCTGGAAAGATACAGTAGATATATTTGCCCCCAGAAGCGGAGTAAAGACTCTGAGATGTATTGTGGGTTAAATAAGGGTCATTTTATTAAATTAAAATAAATTAAAATAAATTTAAATACGTGAATTTAAATATTTAAATTCAAACATGAACTAAGGACCTGCAGAGGCCAAAACTAGTGGGGCGGAAATTCCTACCAGAAAATTCCTTGGCAACATTGGGCAAAAACTCCGTGCTAAACCAGGTGAAGGTAGCCACCTTCACCTGGATCCCAGCCATGCCCCTTCATCGTGTGGGAGGAGTTCACCCTCCAATCCCCGTGGAAAATTGGATCCGGTGATTTCCATGAACATCCTCTCTTCAATCCCCGAAGTTGTTCCAACCTCTAGTTCCTGGAGAGAGGCGGTCCATCATCCTTTAAAGGATGCCCAAAGGAGCAGGTGCAGTCGCTTCTAATTGCCAATTTCTGCCCCTAACCTGCCAAACCCCAGTGACCAAAGGGAGGCCAATACTGACATCTAAGTGTGCCGCACCCCCTAACCAATCCAGTCCGCACCGTCAGTGTGGAATAGGCAAAAAAACGACCGCCTCTAAAGGGGAGGCTGCAAAAAATTCCAATTCGGCCCCGAGGCGACCTCCATAGGACACCCTGTTAATAGCGGAGGGTAGGCGGGTGTTCGCTTCCAGAGCCAGGAAACCAGAGGAGAAGGTCCTATTCGGATCGTCCTTAAATAGGGCGATCCAGGACCTCCCCCTGACCAGCAGGAGGCGCGCCATCCTGGCGCACTGCCAGAAGCCGAACTTCCGGGTTCCAAAGGAACCCGGAAGTTCGGAGCTCCAAAGAGCTGCCTGCAGCATCCCCCTGCTCTGGGGGCAATTTCGGATGGCAGTTTAAGCCGCCGGTCGTGCATTTCTCAATTACCGGGTATTTGGTAAATCCAAATGGAGTTTCAATAAGGCTCTACATGGAGATGGTGCATGGGAAAGTTATGCTGAATGGTGCATGGGAAAGTTATGCTGACCTATGTCCCAGTATGCTTCCAGGTCCAATTCAAGGTGTTGATTATGACCACTATGGCCAAAATGACATGGGGACATGTTGCCTATGGAACCCTCTTCATACCTTTACATCAGCCCATCCCATCTGACCAGGCATAGAATATATGTTGAGGGCCGTGTCAGCCAAACAATTCTCACTGGTGGGGTACCATTGACCCTTCCCTATGGAATATTCCTCTCTCCCAGTTGTGAGGCAGACTCTTACTCTTCTAACCATCTGGAAAGATGTTAAAACATAACTCAATTGCCTTGTTTCAGAAGCAGAAGCTAGCAAACAGCCATTGGTCTCGCTGCCTCAAAAGTCCTCCCTCCCCCACCATTTAAGTAACCTTTTTAAACATTGCTTATCTCTTTGAAAGCTTATATACTGTTTTTATGTTTTTCCTATTTTATTGTATACTACCCAGAGTCCATCTGTGAGGGAGATGGGTGGCCTCAAATTTTGATAGAGGATAAATAAATCTTGATTCCAGTGAAGTTCAGGGTAGTTTGCTGGCTTCAGTACAATATTCTTAGTCTTAGTCTTAGCAAACGTGTGTTTTATGAACTTCTGACTTTTGTCATAGATGAACAGATGGGAAGGACAAACTAATTTCTTCCTGGACCTGAAAACTTTAGATTTTTGCCTGGGAAAGGTGGAGGAAACTCAGGTGATATTTATGTCACTATTAACAAGCCATCACTATTTTATTCATCATCAGACCATTTTTTAATCACTTATGCCACA
Source organism: Erythrolamprus reginae (assembly GCF_031021105.1). Taxonomy (NCBI): domain Eukaryota; kingdom Metazoa; phylum Chordata; class Lepidosauria; order Squamata; family Dipsadidae; genus Erythrolamprus; species Erythrolamprus reginae. The sequence continues at coordinate 144,041,472 of NC_091951.1, read as the reverse complement.
ATATATTTGTGTCAGTATTTAATTTGGGTAGTTTACACATTTTAATATTTCTCCAGTAATAGGGAAATGTACCTCCACTATTGGAGAACTGGTACAGCTTTCATTAGTCTCTCTTCTGCTAGAAATACTATTAGCCTTTGTGTACTTTAAAGCTCATCTCCCCAAAGAAGTTAGTTGCTCAAATTGCCCATCCTTTAAGCAGATGCAGCCTACGCAACCATTGGAAACGATTGGCACTGTACATAAATCATAATATTATCACAATATATCAAAGCATATTTTATCTCATCTTAAAAGTATGATTTAGTAAATGAATTGTGCAGAAATAGCTAATTTATCTACAATTTGTTGCAAAAAATCTGCAGAGGAAGGAAATTACCAAGGGAAATTATATACAGAACTTTTTGACAGGACATTAAGGTTGCTACATTAGAGAAAGTGAGAATATGCATTTGCAATGCTCGCTATTGCAAATTTTTGAGCCGACAGCTTTGTGAATATACTACATATACTTCAATCTTGAAAATTTCTTTAACAAATGGCTATGGCATAGTCCTTTCCCTTGCACTACTGCACTCTTCTTAGCAATATAAATGTGTATGCCACAATTATCATGAAGTACATTTCTTTTATAACTGAGTAACAAAACATAGCACTAATATAAAACATAGGCTTATATTGTTTTTTATACAATTGCTATACCTTATTTTCTCAGTACACATTCTTCTGGTGTGTAAATATCCTTTTATTCCATGTGGCTTCCATATGCGTTCTTCTATTTTGGCTACACAAAATGGCTCAAAAGGGAGACATTAAAAGAGTGAGGAATGTGGATGACAAGCAACAGGCGACGCTTCTTAGAATCCATAAGCTGGCTAAAAATCATGCTTTCTGTCAAGACCAGAAAACAAGCTCCCCCACCTCCCAATGCACAACTTACATATCAAAACAAGATGAAAAGATGTAAGGCCAGAATGCCGCATAAAAACCTAAGCCGTGTTGTGAGAACCAGCACAGATATTATGCATACATAGGGTGTTCAGATGTTAAGATCTTCTTTAAAACTCCCAACTTTCTTTCATCTCTTTGGCCTGGATCAAATGTAAGATACTTTTTCTTTCTCTCTGCTTCCCTTTTTTCCCTCTTAGCATTTCCATTTTTGGAGGTATATTACATTTGAGTGAATGAGAATGTATGTAGAATAGCTTAGTTAAAAAGCAATCAAATGTACGTATTTCTGACTTATTCAGTGAGACCTTTGCCATCTATAATCTGATCCTGCATATAAGATCAATAACAGCAGAAATAACTAAATTAAAGGCTAATGCATTGGATTAGGCACAGCGTACACATCTAGCTCCCAGAGGCAAAAAAAAAAAATCCAATTTACAAACCGGAAGTTCAGAAAAACACACTTTGGGGTTGCCGTTGTGCTGTTTTTTGTACTCCAGAGGGTTCAGGGAATCTTCCTGAAGCCCTGGAGTGCAAAAAACTGTACAATGGGCAAACCGGAAATGCTTCTTCCAAACGTCCGGTTTGTCTGTTGTGCTGTTTTTTGCACTCTGAAGCTTTAGGAAGCTTCCCTGAACCCTCCGCAATGCAAAAAAACCAGCCAACTGAAAACTAGAAGTGTATTTTACTGAACTTTCAGATTGCCCGTTTGGGCATTTTTTTTAACTTATCAGGCTTCAAAAGGCCTGTGCGCATGCACAAAGGATAACGCAAGGGTGGAAAGGGGTGTGGGCACATACATGCATGGTAGCAAACCACATACACTCCTTTTGGTACACAAACCAAAAAATGGTCCACCATCACTGCCCTATACTATTTCAGATAAGTGGCTAGGCAGTCAAAGCTCCAGTGTTGAAGCACCTACAACTTCTGAAGGCAAAGTTGTTCCACTGGTTAGTTGTCCTCACTGTTAGGAAGTTTCACCTTAATTCCAGGTTTCTTCCCTCTTTGAGTAGTTTCTATCCATTGTTTTTTTGTCTTACTTTCTGGTTCTTGGGAAAATAAGTTGATCTCCTCTTCTTTGGGGCAGCCCCTCAAATACTTGAATATTGCTATCATGTCACCCCAGTTTTCCTTCGTTTCTCTAGAATGGCCATTCACAATGCCTGAAATGATTCTTCATATGTTTTTTTGTCTCCAGACCATTAGTTATCTTAGTTGCTCTACTTTTCACTTTTTTCAAAGTCTCAATATCTTTTTTGTAATGTGGTGACCAAACCTGGATGCACTATTCCAGGTGCGGTCTTATTAAAAATGTATAAAGCAGTACTAATACTTCATGTCATTGTGAATCTATGCTTCTGTTTGTACAACCGAGGATTGAATTAGCATTTTTGGTTGCTGGCACACACTGCTGGCTTATGTTTAACTTATCACCCACTAGGATTCCAAGGTCCCCCATCCCCCAGTTACTGTTTTTGAGCCAGTTTTGCCTAATCTGTACATGTACCTTTTATTTTCCCTGCTTAGGCTAAAACCCTGATTTTCTTCACATTAAATTTCATGTTGTTTGATAGGGCCCATTCAAGTCTGTTAAGATTCTTTTGGATTCTGAGTTTGTTTTCTGGGATATTGGCTATTTTTGCCAGCTTAGTGTCATCTGCAAATTTTTGAGAAGTTCCCCCTCCATTCCCTCATCTAAGTCATTTATGAAAACATTGAAGAATATTGAGCCTGAGATAGAACCTTGTCATGCCACCCACTGTTTCCTTCCCTCTGTGTATATGTAGTACCAATAAGCATTAAAATAGAATGGAATAGAATAGTTTATTGGCCAAGTGTGATTGGACACACAAGGAATTTGTCTTAGTGCATATGCTCTCAGCGTACATAAAAGAAAAAGATACATTTGTCAAGAATCATGTGGTACAACACTTAATGATTGTCATAGGGGTAAAATAAGCAATGAAGAAACAATATTAATAAAAATCTTAGGATACAAGCAACAAGTTACATTCATACATTCCTAACTGGGAGGAAAAGGATGATAGGAATGATGAGGGGAAAAAACCCTAGTAGAGAAGTGCAGATTTAGTAAAAAGTCTGACAGTGTTGAGGGAATTATTTGTTTAGTAGAGTGATGGTGTTCGGGGATAAAACTGTTCTTGTGTCTAGTTGTCTTGGTGTGCAGTGCTCTGTAGCGACATTTTGAGGGTAGGAGTCGAAACAGTTTGTATCCAGGATGCTAGGGGTCAGTAAATATTTTCACCACCCTCTTTTTGACTCGTGCAGTACAGATCCTCAAAGGAAGACAGGTTGGCAGCAATTGTTTCTTCTGCAGTTCTGATTACTTCTTGAGTACGGTTTGTTAGCCAGTTATAAATCCATCTGTTGATGGTGCTGTGTATTCCACTTTTCTTTTCTTTTTTCTTTTTGGTTTACCAACAATTAGGTTGTGGTCTACTTCGGCCTTGCAGAAGACTAAATATACGGTATCCACAGCATTTCCCTGGTCTACTAATTTAGTCACTTTGTCAAAAAACGAATTAAGATAACAAACACATGCTGATTTCTAGTTATAACTTTATTTGTTTCTAGATGTTCACAAATTTGTTTTTTGATTATCTATTCCAGTATCTTCCTAGTTATCTATGTTTGGCTGATTGATCTATAGTTTCCTGGGCCTGGTCCCCCCCCTTTTTTTAAAAAAACTGGGAATCACATCACCTTTTTCCAATTCTATTGCAATTTCCTGGTGCTTCAGGATTTTTTTTTTAAAGATATGGTACAATGGTTCCGAGATAACATTTGCCAGCTCCTTTAGAACACTGGGATGTAATTATCAGGTCCTGGTGGTTGATACAAGTTTAGTTTAGTTTAGTTTAGTTTAGTTGTTTAGTTTAATTTAGTTTTAGTTTTAGTTTTAGTTTTAGTTTTAGTTTTAGTTTTAGTTTTAATTTTAGTTTTAGTTTTAGTTTTAGTTTCAGTTTTGTTGTTTGTTCTCTATTGTATTCAATTTGAGTGTATTGGTAATATGTTACCAGACACTGAAATAAGGGATGAAGATGCTGTTAGTCTTTTTGATATGTGTTTCTGCATAATAGCTTGGTCAATTTGATCACTGACTGGCCATATACAGCATACTGCTTTAGTTTCTAAACAAGAATGGAACTTTGAGGTGGGGGGAATGCTGTTCCATTTGTAACACAGCCAAATAATATGAGCTGAACAATTTCAACCTGTGTTTGAGATCATTACAAGTTCAGAAACATACCCTGTTCAAATGCGTCCTTGCTGCTCTACAATCACTAAAAATACTGTATATCGGAAATAATGCCAGGTATGGCTACCTGCTTTCCTTTGCCTATTAACCCAACTGGCCTGGTATAAATTCCAAGATATTAGTGGACAAATCAGAATTCTTTCTATCTTTCCTTTGCACAAAATTATGCCATCTGTCTATCTATATAAGCTGATGGCAACTGATGCTTCATAGTATGAATAGATTAGGAGAATAAATTTGCTTTTCTTTGATATTTCCTGCTTAATAGATGTGATGTTTTTAGCTTCTGAATTGCTGCCAGTTGGCCTTCGGAGGTGTTGAGTCAAAAGGACCAGCTGGACCGCAGGGCACAGGGTGAAATCAAAAACAGATCATAGCTAATTGCAAAGTGCAAGCCTTCTCCTAATTGTCCTGATAAATTATTGATGCGAGAAGATTTTCTTTTTAGGGTACCATGTGAAGTGAGAGCTCCAGGCCTAAGTAGGTCTATATCAGAATGCCTTACCTAATCCTTTTTTTTTTTGGGGGGGGGGGGGAGGCGATTAGGGAATTCACACTGATTAGGGAAGAAGCAGAGCAGCAAAATCTTTCTACATTCTGTCCTACCTATGTATATCCCAGATGGAAGAGATTCCGAAAAGCACATCTGCAACTCTCCTGGAGGCTGTCAGTGCCTAAGTGTTATTGACAAGAGGGATCCCTTTGATGCCATTAGCTCTGCACCTCATTGATTTTCTTTGTTTTAACAAGGAAATCATTACAGTTTATACAACCTGAATACTCAAATATTTAACTCTTTCCAATTTCTATTTCTCCAGTCAGTGTTGTGCACTTAGCTGGCAGGACACTCACCTTCTTCCTGAATGATTTTCTGCTCTGAGCTGATCCCTAATCGGATAAATATTAACACAAGCATGACAGTCGCTGCAATAACCTTATACTGGTCTTGCCTATACTCAAAAGCAAAGAGGAGTTGGGCTGCCTCTAAGGCATACAACTCTTAGTTGTGGTTAGTACGGTATTCCATTTTGCAAAAAAGGTGCAAAATAACCCATTTCTCTGTCTGCATAGACATTAGCAGCTGGGGTGGGGGCTTTGGCTCATGTGATAAGGTGCTGAGCCTGCGCTCTGTTGAGTTTGGCAGCTCGGTGACTTGATTCCTGTGAGCAAATAAACCACATAGGGACAGGAAAGGAGCCTCCCCCATTTGCCTACAAGGATTCAGGTGTCCCACAGGCAAGATGACACCGCCTGAAAAAAATTCCTTTCACAGAAGCAGTCAGTCACTTCTGTGATCCCTGGCTAACATATAACATATGCTTTTTTTAAAAGAAAGGAGCTTAGGAACTTTATTTCATCGTATAGTCCTGTAATACCCAAAGTAGACACTGATTCTTTATTTCTTATACATTTGCCCAAAAAGTAGACTGCAGCTACTTTAAATCAGCTGCTGCTTTTGGAGCCTATAGAACTTCACCATATTATCTCAAATATCCTGATGATATAATTTTAGAATAACAGAGTTGGAAGGAATCTTGGAGATCTGCTAGTTTAGGGGTCAACTTTGCAACTTGTGGACTTCGATACTCAGAATTCCTTAGATAGCATGCAGAGGTTCACAAGCCATAAAGTTCCCAAAGTTGGAGATCCCTGCTTTAGTTCAACCTCCTTCTCCAACAGGAAACCTTATGTACCATTTTGGACAAAAAATTGTCCACCCTTTGTTTGAAAACCACCAATAAAAGGAGCATCCACAACTACTGGTAGTAAGCAATTCCAATGATTAATTTTTCTCATTGTCAGGAAATTTCTCCCTAACGCTAGGTTGGATCTCTCTTCCAATATTCCATCACTGAAGATGAAAGAAACCAAGAGCACCTCACTCTGGGCTGCAAATTACCTGAATCAAGTCAAGTTTCTGATATACCAACATGCTTTCACATTTAACCAGAAATGTCTCCCCTGATGGTGGTTTCAGATCATCTTTATATTCAAAGAGAAGAAAGATAAACTTTGAACTGGTGACACCACCACCAATGGACCTTTTGAGAAGATTTAATATATTAAACAAACTTTGCAACCTCATGATTTGTGTAGGTCATAATATACTTCATTCAAGAACAGGAAGGTATTTAAGACAGCTTATGTTTATTGACAAATATATCTTTTCTTTTATGTACACTAAGAACATATGCATCACTGACCAATTCCTTGTGTGTCCAATCACACCTGGCCAATAAAGAATTATATTCTATTCTATCAAAATTGGAAGAAATATGATGGGACAGTCTAAACATGGTAATGTTGTTTGTTTGTTATTCTGTTTTTTATCATATCTGTTTTGTGGGTTTTGTTGTTTGAACTGTTCTATATTGGGGGTGGGATTAGGCTATGAGCCCCTCAGTGTTATTTGGAGTCAGAAGCATCTAAATTGAATAAGTTAAATGGAATTCCCCAAGATAGATTAATCTTAAACATTCACTAAAAATCTGCTTAGACTAACTTGAGTGCTTAAGATACCATAGTCTGATAGGTACTCAAAATTACCTTGCTCATCCCTGGTGGCCATGGAAAGTTCTTGTCAATAAAGCAATGGCCATCACAGAATGCTTACTTAATGCTGCCATTGCAGCTCCCAAATTAGAAGAGATTTCTCAATTCCCAGGTGAGCCCTACTTAAATTAATCAAAGTTGGGCTCCTCTCCCCTCAACTCTGACTCTTCTTAATGAAAATTGACACACAACAACCTTTCATTCTGAAACATCTCTAGGGACTGTCCGCTCTGTTTGTTTCAGTCAAGACTTGATTGCAAAGAAAGAGCTTCCCGCTGCCAGAAGTATTAGCTCCTGTGCTAGGCAGTTTTTCCCCTCTACAGTCTTTTCTTTGTTCCTGTGCTCAGGAAGTGCAACCAGAAAATAAAACTGGAGAAAAGTGCTGCCTCATTGTTTGTCTTACAACTTTAATGAGCTCCAGTTTCAGGCTAATTGTGTGACCTTACAACATTGTGGTTGCATGTTGTGTGTGCAGTGGGGGTAGGGGGTGTAAAATGGAGTACCTAATAAATACATTTGACCATGTTTCTTTTACAGGGTGAGTGAGGGATTGTTGGGTTTCTGATTTGTCTAGAACTAGAAGAAGTAGTTCACTGAAATTGAGAATTTAAAAAAAATGTTTGCACTGACTTTTTCATGTATTTTGACACTTATTTATTTATGCTCATATGCTGCTTTAGTCTTGACTAACTCTAAGCAGCTTATCCTACCAAGTACAGTAGGCCAGGGAAATGTTAATCAATAGTCTTATTGAAGGAAGGAACTCAGTCATATCGGACTGCCAAAGACTTGGAAGTGTCAAGTTTTAATGTCTTTCTTGAATCTTAATATGGCAGGGACAGTCCAGTGATGGGCTCCTATGGGTATGATCAGATACGCAGAACCAGTAGAAAACTTTTGGTCAGGCATACGGAACTGGTGGAAAAATTTTGAATTTTTTTCTTTGTTTCCCTTCTGGGCTCTGGGTATGTTTTTCCTATCACAGTAAATAAAGTTTAATTTTTATAATTTTAGAAGAGCTGCACGTATGTGTGTGTACATACACATACAGTTTATATAATAGATAATGCATATTTTTGTGTACCTGTGTGTAATATGTATGTACATATATGGCATATATACATAGAATTAAATAGTATATTTTGGATGTTCAGTATCTCTTTGAGGTAAGGAGAGGCCAGGCACCCTAACCCAACCCCTGACGTGAGTGACATCAAGTTGGCCACCTTTAAGCCAGTCGCATGACCTTTAAGCCACCCCCATCACTTGATCATCAAGCCACTTCCACTTGGTCAAATTGCTGGCAAGCCACACCCATAAAATAAGCCACGGCCACAATGTGGTAGTAAAACTTTTTACAGCCATTCACTGGGACAATCTAACTACAAAGGAAATGCCATTCAAAAGCAGAGACAGCAAGAGAAAGTACAGAACCATCCTTGTGGGCAGATAAAAACTTAAAGAACTGCCCTCTGCCTGATCAGGGATTTAAAGGGAGCCCTTCATCCTAAAACTAACTGGATGAGCAGCAATCACTTGCAAAAAGTGGACCCCAAGATACCCATCTCCAAGCCTATGTCTCCAAAGACAGGCAAAATTGCAAGCCAAAGATGCATAATTATACCTAGGTCTTTCAAAGATATACCATCATAATGCATTCCTAGAAATTACAAAGAAAATGATAACCAAAGATGAGTGAGACAAGTCAACTACAATGACAAAGAAATGAATGAACAGAAGAAAAACAGTCATATCAAAAAAAAGATCAATTTCCTTTACTAAAGAGATTCACAACTATATTAGATAAAGAAGGAGGAAATTTGTGCCCTAAAATATACGCATGAACCAGACAGGTGATAGTCCATAAATAAACCACAGATTTATTATAAATCGATAAGAATCCATCATTATTAAGAAAATGGAAAATAGGTGGAAATCTTCCCAGAGGTGGAAAAAGCTTTTGATAATTCAGAATGGATTTTTCTTACAATCAGTATTAAACAAAATTAATCCTAGAGAAAAATTAAAAACCTGGTTGGAGGCTAGGTATCAACAGCAAACAGCAAAGAAGGAAGTGAATGGAATACTCTCTGCATTTCAATTACCAAAGGGAAAAGACAAGGTACCTACTCTCTTCTTTACCATTTGTCATCCCCTTAAATGTTTTGACCAGCAAGGTCCAAAACAACAACAACAAACCAAGCAGATAATTGGGATCAACATTCAAAGAGAGGAACACCAATTGAAATGCTATACAGACCATGTAGTACTAACAATTATGCACTACAAACCGTAGATCAGTTAATTAAAGTAATCAAGGGTTTCAGTTGCTTTTATGGGTACAAATTCAACATAAAAGAAACACAGACAAGCTAAGACATTTAGAATTTGGATTTTGGAGAAGAAAAAGAGGCACTGATTAAAAACAATAATGAAAATTACTCAAATAAAAATGAGCAATAATTAAAGAAGTTTAAAACAGAATGTAAAAATGTTTAAGTAACAGTCACTGGTAGGAAGAAAAAGGAAGAGAAAGGGGGAATGAGTAAAAAGAGATGAGGCTACTTGAACGTTATTTTCCTGTAGCATTTTTTAAAATTTTATGTCACTATATCAATAATGTTACCCTCTCCCCTCAAAAAATGATAGCAATATAGATCAGGGGTCTCAAACTCAATTTCATTGAAGGCTGCATCACCCTTGAGGGCCAGAGTGGCATGGTCAGGGTGGGTTTGGTGACCTTGACATCACTTGTGTTGGGGGCACCTGTGGTGGCCTGAGCGCTCTGCCACAAAAACAGGCTCCTGAGCTCTATTTTCAGCTGTGATGGTGTCTTGCAGCTCTCTGCCAGTGAAAATGGAGCTCATGTGGGTTGTTGGTTTATGGAATTCACTTCCAGAAGAGGTCATGACAGCTGTCAGCCTTGATAGCTTCAAGGCAGGATTATACAGATTCATGGATGCCAAGTGTATCCGTGGTTATTGAAACAGATGTCCATGTGCCGCCTCTATGTTGGTTGGGTCAGGCAGGATTCCCTTGGATACCATTTGTTGGGAATTTTGCCTCCTCTTTCTGCTCAAGATCCCCATGTACAATTGGTGGGCCAGAATGCTGGACTTGATGGGCTTTGGCCTGATTCAGCATGGCTCTTCTTTAAGGTGACCAGATGTCCCGCTTTCTGCAGGACAGTCACAATTTTTCCTAATGTGTCCTGTATCCTGCACCTTTTCAAAAATGTCCCAATTTCTCTCTCTCTCTCTCTCTCTCTCTCTCTCTTCTCTATGGTGATTTCCTGTGTACTTCCTGTGTCTCCCAGTACTTCCTGTGTCTCTCTCAGGGTAAGCCTTGGGCTGAGGCCATGTTCGCAGGACGCTGCCTGTACATTGCAGAGAGGTGAGGGCATCCCCCGGAGAGAAAGGGAGGGAGGATGAGAGAGAGAGAAAAATGAAGATAATTCCCCCCCCCCCCGTCAATGGTGTCCCACTTCAGTAATTTAAAAATCTGGTCACTTTACTCTTCTTATGTTCTTATGTTCTTATACATGTCCCCCTGGGCCCCGTTTTCAGCCACAACAACCTCCTGCATCCCTCTGCCAATGAAAATGAAGCTCAATTTTTGCTGGCAGAGGGCGGCAGGAGGCTGTCACAGCCAAAAAGGGGCTGGCAACCCTCCCAAGCTCTATTTTCACTGCAGAGGCACCATGGGCCAGTGCTTTGCTGTTTGCAGGGCAGCCCGATGGACCAGATCTAAGCATCCTGTGGGCCAGATCTAGCCTCTGGGCCTTGAGATTGACACCCCTGATATAGATGCTTTTAAGAGTTTGCCTTAACCCTGAGCATTTTTTTCCCTGACACTTTTGGAGACGAATCAAAACATGACAGTTGGACAAGCTTGATGTTTTGGTTTTAAAGAAGCTGTTTAGGGTTTTCTTTGCTTGTTTTTGGTGGGGGAGATTTTAAGGCTAATTAACTTCCTAATTTATTCTCGTTTCTTGGCTGTACCCATGTTGACTTATTTGATGTGCTTTCCATACTTGGGAGAAGTTTAATTATGAGGATTTTTGGACATGTTATCTGTGTATACTTTTTTTGAAAAATTAGAGGCATTTGGCATGGATACAGTGTTTCCCTTTTCCTCACATAAATTCACTTTATTTGATGGGTGTATTGGTGAGCTTGCATATAAAGGAAAAGAGGAACTTCAGTAATATATTTCCATTGGCAGAAATATTCTCATGAGTAGATGGGTTTGGGAGAGATTCTCTTTTTCTTTTCCTTCCCTTGTTGTCCAAATATGTTCTGGATAAACTCCATTTTGGAGAGGATTTTAGGAGTTTTGGGGGAAGGAAGTGCAAATCCAATTATGCAAGCAAACATCCTCTTGTGCAATGTAGACTATCACTCCATCTGTTTCTTTGGGTGAACAGATGCACCTGTTCTGGTATCAATGCAATGCCTAGACCAACAAACATTTTGCAATGTTTCTCACCTCTCTCTAAGAATAAAATGATCATGTGTAAGGCATTTTTTCTTATTTTTAGATATATAAAACAGAGCAGAAATAGAAAATAAAACAATGGATTAGATCCAATGATTGAGCCAGATAATATTTCTGGATGGATTCCAAATTGAATTCACAGTTTATTTGGAAAGAAATATGAGGATACGTGTATATGAAACATTATATAAAGAAAGTGAAACAGACTTTTTGAAATTATGAACTGTCAATATTAGCTTTTCTGCTAATAAATTGGTGAGAAAAAAGTTTGGGATAATGACATACTCACTATAGAAAAAGTGTAGAAAAGTGGAGTTTATTTTTTAAGATATTTTAATTGGGTTTTATCTGTAAACTATTTTATGAAGATTTAGTTGGTTACACAAAGCATTTAGAAAACCTTACTTTGCCCTATGAGGCTTCTGATCCAGCAGAGGAATCCTGCCAAAATGAAAAACATTTCCCTCCATCCCTCTCTCTCTCCCTTTCTCTCTCCCTCCTTCTCTCTCCCCTTCTTTCCATCTCTTCTCTTCTCTCCTCTCTCATCCTTTCTCTTTCTTTCTTTCTGCCCTTTTCTTTTCTCTATCTTTTTCTATCTTTCTCCTTCTCTCTCTCCTTCTTACTCTTCTTCTTATCTCTTTCCTTTTCTGTGTCTCCTTTACTCTGTCTCTTTTCTCTCCTTTTCACTCTCTCTCTTTCTCTCTCTTCTTTGGAGAGAGTCTTCGGAGAGGGGCAGCATACAAATCTAATAAATTATTATTATTATTATTATTATTATTATTATTATTATTATTATTATTATTTCTTTTCTCTTTTTCTGTCTCTCCTCTCTTCTTTCTGTTTCTCTCCCTCTCCTTTCTCTCTCTCCTTTTCTCTCTCCTTCTTTCTCTTCTCTGTCTCTCCTTTTCTGTCTTTCTTCTCTTCTTTCTCTCTTTCCCTCTGCCTCTCTCCTTCTCTCCTTTTCTCTCTCTCCTTCTCTTCTTTCTCTTCTCTATCTCACTTTTTTCTCTCTCTTTTACTCTATCCTTTCTCTTCTTCTCTCTGTCTCTCCTTTTCTCTGTCTCTTTTTCTCTGTCTCTCCTCTCTTCTTTTTCTCTCTTCCCCCCTCTGCTTCTCCCTCTCTCCTGCTCCTTCTTCTTCTCTCTCTCTCCCCACACACACCTGTTGCTCATACCTGTGCAATCCTTGGTGTCTTTCAGGAAACAGCCCAATGATGTAAATCCTCCCAGAAGAGGAGAAAAGGTCCTGGGAATTATAAAGGTAGAAGGAACTGCCAAAGATCACTTCTGGTGCCCCCCCACCCTGCACTGGCAGGATAAAATCTGATTCCAACTTGCTGAAATGAAATCATAAACTACTTGTAATAAATAATAATACAGAATGTCAGAACATTTCTTTATATCCTTGGTTGTTGTTTTTTAAGCTAAAACAGAACAAGAAAAAGGAAGAACAGAGCAAACTATCTGACAGATATTACAAGGGAAAGAATGGTCAACAACAACAACAAATCTCAGTTTGGAAGTTTTCATTAAACCTCAGTAACATTTGGGGAATGAACTGCTTCTAAAGTGCACAAGGAAAGAGCAATAAGGGCATGATATGCTGTGGTATCAAATATGATTAATGCCCTTTTCATTCTAAGGTTGATGGATTGAAATTTTTATCCTTGAGAAAATAATACTTAAAATAATCCCTATCCTGAGATGATAAAAACAACATCATTGTGCCATTGTTTATTATTGGTAATGTAATAAAAAACGCATGTTTGAGAACAGATTAAGCAAATTATTATTATTATTATTTTTATTTTTAAAAGGTTAAAAACTGTTTATTATGTGAAATACCTTTGTCTTGGCTCAATTTCTGATAAATTACTTCCAGCTTCATTACTTTATAATATATCTCCCATGACATTTAATTATACTTACTCCAAACACATTAAGCCAATCAGTTTGAACAGGCTCTTATTAATATGCAAATTTTAGCATCTGAAAACCCATGAATCTGTGAAAAAAAATCTCCTTAGGTTTAAATTATGTCCATTCAGGAAGTTGGTCTGTTCAATCAGATGCTCTCCTATTCAACAAGCTTTATGAATCAGCACTTGAGTAACCGTTTCTGTGATCGGCTGTGTCAGTAGCATTCACTATGCAAAGTTGGGAGTGGAAGGAAGAGGACAGATGGGTATCTATGGAGGAGAAAGGGAGGCAAATGATGCCATAGGCAGGATGGCTTGATTACCCCAATGGCACAACTTATATTTTTAGGCAAGAGTTCCAGACAAAAAGACAAAATGCTGGATTTATATGATGTCATTAAACATGTAGGGTTTTTTGGTGGTTTTTTTTTGCTGCAAGTGCTATAGAAAAGAGGAGGGGAGAGGGGAGGGGAGGGGAGAGAAACAGGGAGGGGAGGAAAGGGTAGAAGAGAGGAGAGGAGAGAGGAGAGAGGCAAATAAAAGTCACATACAGCTAGTCTGCAATTTATAGCCACGATTGAGCCCAAAATTTCTGTTGCTAAGTGAGACAGTTGTTAAGTGATTTTTGCCCCATTTACTGCTACAGTTGTTAAATAAACCATGCACTGTTCAGTTAGTAACATGATTGTTAAGTGAATCTCTCTATCCCATAGACTTTGCTTGTCAGAAGATCGCAAAAGGGGATCATACTACCCTGAAGCAGTGCAACCATCTTAAATAAGCTTCACTAAACAAAAAGAGTAATGCTCCCCTCCTTTGCTCACTAAAACCTCAGTGTGCTCAGTGGAATGATGTACAGGTTGTCCTTGACTTACAACCACTTGTTTAGTTCAAGTTACAACGTCAATGAAAAAAGTGACTTGTGAACAATGAAGGGCTACCAAAATTTTTACTACCACACTGTGGGTGTGGCTTATGCAGGACACCCTGTATTTTCTTTCAACATCTTTCAATACAAGTAGGGTGCTTTGGGGTGGAGCTCCATTTTTGCTACCTCACTGCGTTCCCCCCTGTCAGGGCAGTAGCAGCCCACCCCTGCTTGTGACACTTTTTCACACCTACCACCATTGCAGCATCCCCATGGTCATGTGATTCACATTCAGATGGATGGCAACTAGTTCACATTTATGATGGTTGTAGTGTCCCAGGGCTATGTGATGATCACTTTTCTTAGACTTTCTGTCCATCAACCTGTGAAGCCAGGTTCACTTAACAACCATGCTACTAACTTAACAAATGCAATGATTCTTTTAACAAATGTTACAATAGAGGTTGCAAAATGGAGCAATACTCATTTAATAGCTCTCTTGCTCGATAACACAAATCTTGGGCTCAATTGTGGTCATAAGCCCAAGATGACCTGAATAGGGCAAGCCCTGATTTGTGGAAGGAAAAACCCCTTAAGTTTTTCCATTCCTGTGATAGCTTTTGCCCAGCTGCAGAGGATGCTCCTCCTTGTTCAACAGCAGGTTCGCCACACCATTCATGACTACACATTGCCCACCAAGAACCCATACAGCCACCCCAATCCGTCTGGACGCCTTTTTTCCAAGCTCAGAGCAGCATGCAAATGGGAAAACACTCCCCATCTGAGGGAAATTTTGCCTAGGGGCATGGTGGTCGAAGCCTTATGGTAAATATGAAAAAGCCCAGGTTCACAGGTGTAGTCAGGCCCACAGATTCCCTGAAGCTTTGTTCACAGTCACCTTTGGTAAAAGAACCTGCAGGCTGATGTGATACATGCCCAATCTGGTAAGTGGCGAGGAGTAGACATGTAGGTAGATTACAAAGGTAATCAATCCCTCTTAAGGGCGGCATTTCAAAGAAGCAGTAGTATGCCTCTCTTGGAGAAGCTACAGTATTTATAGTGACTCTACACTTTTCTGAGTGTGGTTAGTTAGGGTTACATAATAGATTATCTCTTTCGTATGGGAAGGAAAATTTCCATCTGCACTTTGTTCTGAAACAGTCCAATTTGCTATTCTGTTGTTTTTCATTACCTGTGAAGAAAGTTCACCCTCACAGCTACACTGGTTGCTAGTACAATTCCAGGTTGAATTCCAAGTACTGCTTATTATTTATAAAGTTCTATGTATCTGTGCAGCACAGATTAGATTAGGGACTGCCTTGCCCAAAATGATTCTGCATCCCATAAGAGCAACACGAGAGAGCTTTTTAAAGTTCTCTTGACTACAAGATATAAAAAGGATGAGGTTTTTTTTTCTAAAAAAACCAACTCTTGTATGCTGTTGCCCTGACATTATCCAGAATTCCCAGAAATCAGGGCTACTCGTTTCCTCTCCTTTTTCAGTGGGCATTTGATCTGAGCTGATGGGAAGCCATGTCTAGCTACGTTATGGTGGTCTGAAGATGCCAATTTTTCCTATCCATTGTTATTTTATCCTTTACTATTAACCACTTTTCACGTCAAAGGGATTTTATCTCATAACGAACATGCAGCGTTTTGCTGTCTTCTTCTACCCTCTGTGTAATGTGTTCAGCTGTTCCTTTTTCATCCAGAAATTATCCCCCAACTCCAGATATTATTAGTATCAAAACAGTAAGTGGCTGTAAAGCAAAGTGTGATAATTAATGGAAACACAAATGTCTATTGGATGCCTGCAAGAATTGTATTTACCCAGAGTATGGGGGATGGGGAAGTGCATTACAAGCAAAACCTATATTCAGAACAACAATGTTATTTAGGTGGTTTTCCATACTTCCCTGTCTTCAGCCAAGGTCTCCAAAAAGGTACTGAAATGTTGCCCATTCTAGTCCACATTATTTTTCACAAAGGCATATAAATCACCTTGGGAACTGTTATTATCTTATTTTCCTTCTGTTTCCCTCTTGTCCATTTTGAGAAAAATTAATGCATTAGTCTCTGCAAAGGAACGGGGTGGAGTGTGGGGGAAGCTGAGGGGACAGAATTGCTTCTATAATTCAGTTTTAAAAACAAGCTCCGCTGGCTGGTGGAGAGGCCTCCTCTTAGGCAACTCATTTTTCATGCAAGTAAGTGAAGCTTTTCCTTCGATTTTTTCCTCCGGGTGCTAAAGACAACTGGGGCCTTCCTGGAACTTGGAGATATCTTCCACAGAGGAAAATGTAACACAAATCTCAAACGCCAAGTGGCTCTCAAAGAATTCTTCAATCTGTCTTGAAAGGATCCAAATTATGATTTCTAACCAGCCTTTGGAGAGTTTTAAATAAGAGTCTTCAAAGAATGCAATATTGTAAAGGAAAGGACCCAACACTCAATGTAACAACAACAACAACAACAGCAACAAATGCTAGGCCCCTGGGTGGGGCTTGACTTGTAATCAATGCCAAATCCAGCCAAACAAATGGCCACTGTGATACAATTAGGCTATAACAACAACAACAACAACAACAACCCAACAGTGATAACAGGGCTTTTATTGTCCCATATATAATGCTGATAAAGTTTGAATCACTTAATTTTTCATAGGACAAAGAAACCACTGCCAGATGCAAAATTAATCTGAATCTATATCAATGTACCCAACTCCACATTTTAAAAAGGAGAAAAAGAAAATAGAGTCAAGTGTCATGTTTTTCAGTGAATGAATATTTACAGAAATAAAAGTTTCAAAAGTGTGTTCTGATCCTGCCACATTTCTTTTAGGAACTGTGCCAAGAAGGTCTGGGTGGGCTTGGGTTTGCTCTAAAATTCTATGGAGATGGCATGGAAGCCACAGATTATTAGTCATCTTGCATCCATTTTTATTTTGTAAAAATGATTCAGAGCATTTGCATTGCCGATCCTCAGACTGTTTAGACCACCCAAAATCAAATTTTCCTCTTCATCCTCTTCCTCCAAAGTGTAAATTTAACCTTACTGTTTATTGTCAAATATTTGTCACTTGTTCCTTCAGTCTCATCAAAAAGGATGTATTTACAGTGCAGCAGACCCCCTTAGAGAAGACCACTATTCTCAAATACGACTTCTTTATAGAGGCTGTATACTGTATATTTTACTATTGTAAGGTGAAAACAAAAAACTTTATTTGTATTACAGCCTCTGATCTTGGGCTACAAATATCAGGCCCATTTATATTCCTGAAGTCATTCTTCATACCTTGTTCCTGTTATTTCACCTCTGTGTGAAATAATATATATGCATGTGTGTGTGTGTGTGTGTACATATACATATATACATACATACATACATACATACATACATACATATATACAGACACCTGTAACATATTATTGCTGATAATGAAAAGGAAGGGAGACTAGTATAGATCTATTTCAAGATACTTTACTCTCATCAACTAGTCATACCCTTATCAGGATTTGAACCTGGGCAGTCTGCCTGTAAGGCAGTAGCTTTATATATATATATATATTGTCCAGCAGCATACACACACACACACACATACACACACACACACACACAGGGCTACCATCAGGAATACAGCCTAAGTGTCGCCCCCCCCCCACGCCATTTTAAAACTACTGCCCCCAAATCCCGTGCCATGCCCACCATGGCCACACACCCTGGGCAAGCCCTCCCGCGGCCCTCTGAGGTCAAACACAGCCCTCTCTCACTCTCTTCCTTCCTCTCTCATCTCTTTCTTTCTTTCTCTCTTTCTCTTTCTCTATCTTGCTTTCTTCCTCTCTCTCACTCTCTTCTTTCCTCTCTCATCTCTTTCTTTCTTTCTCTCTTTCTCTATCTTGCTTTCTTCCTCTCTCTCACTCTCTTCCTTCCTCTCTCATCTCTCTCTCTTTTTCTTTCTTTCTTTCTCTTTCTCTCTCTTCCCCCTCTTTCTCTATCTCTCCCCCTCTTGCTCACTCTCTCTTTTTCACACTTTCTCTCTCTTGTTTTCTTTCTCTCACTCTTTCTCTCTTTCATTCTCTCTCTCTTGCTATCTCTTTCTCCCCCCTCTTTCTCTCTCTCTTTCTCACTTTCTCTCTATCTTGCTCTGTCGCTCTCACTCTCTCTCGTTCTCTGGACGCTGGCGAAAGTGATTTTCAATGTCCCTGCCAGCCCGCCCTGAACATTCAAATTAAGAAAAAAAAAAAGCCGGCAAAGGTTTTCTTTCTTTTTTTTTCGGCAAGAAAAACCTTGGCCAGTGGAGGAGAAAGAGAGGTGGATCGGGTGGGTGGGCGGGCATGCGGGGGGCAGCGGCGAGTAGCCAAGGGCGCGAGGGGGCTAGAGGAGCAGGGGCTGGGGGCGGCCGCAGCGTGCGCACCCTTGGAAAAGGGTGTGCGGGGCCGAGGGGGGCGTTTTGGGGTGCGCTGGCTAAGGCGTGCGCAGCCTACAGCTACAGGGAATGCCCCAGCCGCCCAAGCCTCGTTCCCCAATGCCGCCACCCCGAAGGGGCTCCTACCTTCACCGCGTGCTCCAAGAGAGGGCCTGTACTGTGCCTGTGCGAGCGAGGAGCTGGAGCTCGGCGTCGGCGCTGCTCACTGGGCACAAATTATTGCCGGCGCCAGGGGGCCGGCAAAACCATCCGGGCCCCCCCTATTTGTCAATTTGGCTGGGCCCCTGACGCCACTACCAGTAGTACCGCCCTATCGGCGGCCCTGCACACACACACACTGCTAAAAAAAACCTAAAGGGAACACTTAAACAACACAATATATTTATTTATTCAATGTATTTATTTATTCAATTTTTATGCTGCCCTTCTCCTTAGACTCAGGGCGGCTTACAACCTGTTAGCAATAGCACTTTTTAACAGAGCCAGCCTACTGCCCCCACAATCCGGGTCCTCATTTTACCCACTTCGGAAGGATGGAAGGCTGAGTCAACCTTGAGCCAGTGATGAGATTTGAACCGCTGACCTACAGATCTACAGTCAGCTTCAGTGGCCTGCAGTACAGCACTCTACCTGCTGCGCCACCCCAGCTCTATATAACATAACTCCAAGTAAATAATATAACTCCAAGTAAATCAAACTTCTGTGAAATCAAGCTGTCCATTTAGGAAGCAACACTGATTGACAATCAATTTAACATGCTGTGGTGCATAGAACAAAGTATTCAATGAGAATATTTCATTCATTCAGATCTAGAATGCGTTATTTGAGTGTTCCTTTTATTTTTTTGAGCAGTGTGTGTGTGTGTGTGTGCATGAGTGCGTGCATGTGTGTGCAAAGGGACACCTTAAACCCAAAAGGACAGAGGCTTTGAAACATACATACATATAGTACTGAATGAAAAGAAGAACTAGAATATACAGACACGTGGAATCCTGTGTTTTCAGAATGTTATAGTACAATGCCATACAAATGGCACCTGTGCATTTATCAACTGCACATGTATTACAGAAATGTTTAATTAAAAATACATACATTTAAGAGTCAGCGTGCATACAAAAATGCTACTGGGTCTACTGCTTGCTGAAAGATTAGAAGCATGGGTGCTAAGTGCATACGTTACAAGCATGTGAAAATGCATGTGAATGTTTGGAAAGATCTAAAATGGCATGGTAACTAGACTAAGCAGAAACTTGGTCACTGATAAAATGAGATCATGAATGAATTGAAATTGATAGAGTCACTCATCCCAAATCACAGATGACATGGAAAAGCTAAATACTTTTCCTCCATTAGGAGATAGATAGATAGATAGATAGATAGATAGATAGATAGATAGATAGATAGATAGATAGATAGATAGATAGATAGATACCCTGTTTCCTCAAAATAAGACATCCCAATAAGCCCAATTGGGCTTTTGAGTGCATGGCAATAAGGGCAAGTGCTTCTTTCAGGGTTAAAAAAAAATAAGACAGGGTCTTATTTTCAGAAAACACAGTAGATAGATAAGTGAGTGAGAGAGAGAGAGACCAACAGACAGACAGACAGACAGACAGACAGACAGACAGACAGACAGACAAAGTTTCCTTAAAACTTATGGCTTCCTTAAAAATCTATATTTTTAAACAAAAATCAAAACAAATTGGTTGATGTGAAGAAAACCAGTCCTTTCTTTAAAGAATTCTCTCTCCAATTATTTTTTTGGGGGGGGTGTTTAGAAATGCAGGAAATTGTGTCCTTTTTTCCTCATAGGGAATATTTTACAAAGGTTTGCCGCTGGGATCTCCTCCCTTGTTCCAAGTGTCAACAAATTGCAAATATCCTCCCTTCCAACTCAACTAAGGCACCAGCCCAACATAATGAAACCTGGCCCAGCATTGTTTAGGAACCCATGGCGCATGTGATGCTGCACAGTCCCTCATTTGATTAATGAACCAATTGTGTCAGGGTATTCTGTGCTCAGCACTTGTCCCTGACCTAAAGCAGGCAAATCCCATCAGGCCATTCTTTTCCCCTGCCCCTCCTCTCTCCACCTTGTCATGTAATTGTTTATCAAAAGACGAATGTACACAATAATCCAAGGCAAAGAGAGCTGATGTATGTGGTGTTAATGAATGAAATAATCAGGTGGGCAATAATAACCAGGACATGACTTGGCAGACAGGACCTAGCAGGGCATTAGCATTCTGCAGCCACTCTGCCTTTATCTCCTGAGCCTGATGTCTGACAACCACCATGGGTTAGCCCATGAATAAAATACGGACCGATGCTCAGACATAATTAAACTGCCAATGTAGATGTACCTAAATGAACTTGATATCTTAATGACATAAGATAGCAGGTGAGTAATGAAGGCCAGGGGAAAGAGTTGTGCATAATGAATGAAAGCACCAAGCCATTGTGGGAAGGCTCACCCATTTCTCACAAAAAAAGCCCCCTTAGCATCTCCATGTTCTCTCTGCATGATTTGTAAGTCAACTCTGCATGTTGCCTACTGATGTCCAGTCAAGGAGTGCAGCTTGTTTCTCAGACAGAAGCAAAACATGCTCCACTCTCAAACAGTAGCATATATTGCCTTTTGCACAGAAGTCAATTCTTTTCCCATGACTATTTTTGCATCACATCAAGGGATGCATCACTGTTTTTCAAGAAGATCCAAATTCAGTAACCTCAAGATATCTTCTTGGACCAGCTCAACCTGCAGAATATTCTGGAACAGTAAACATTTTTATATGGTGGGGCAGAGAATACATTCTCATTCATCTATCCAGTCTATGGAGTGGGGCGGCAAACAAATCTAATAAATAATAAATAATAAAAATCGAAGAATGTAATAATTGCCACTGGTGCACTGCGCAAAGGAACCACTCCATGTTTCATCAAAGTTTGATTGCATCAGATAAGCTAAAACCATATATTCATTGTAAGCGCAAAAGGATAGTTGAATATGTTTTGATGATAGTTCCCCAGATTCGTCTTCCACAGAAGTTGCTAAATGACTGAGTCTAATTGTGTGAATTCGCTTGGCATTCTAACCTATCACCTTTGTTTGTTCAAAGCACCTAATGTTATCTCAGGAATATCTGTAATGTTATCTCAGGAACATTTGCAATTATCTGTCAACCATGCCCCAAGCAGTATGAAACCCAGTCTGCCATCTGCAAAAATTGGGAAGTAGCATTAACACATTTGTGTCTTTAAAGACAGCAGCGGGCAATCCAATATCTAAAGCCGCACTCACTTTCCTGCAAAGGGCAGGCTTTAAACTTTTGGGTCCAATCTTTTGATTCTTGCAGGAGGACTTAGGCTAAAACCAGTAATAAACTGACTCAGTTCCAGAGATATCGAGAGAACATGGAAAGTCTGAATTTGATTTTTAATTTTAATTAGTTGAGTTTCTTAGAGCAACCTAGAAATCAGGTCTAAATACTTTGCATTTATCTCTATACTGATTGCTAGGGCTTTTATGTTAGTATTCTAGTTTTATGTTAGTATTCTAGCTCAGTGTTTCCCAACCTTGGCCACTTGAAGGTATCTGGACTTCAACTCCCAGAATTCCCCAGCCAGAATTCGCTGGCTGGGGAATTCTGGGAGTTGAAGTTCAAATATCTTCAAGTGGCCAAGGTTGGGAAACAGTGTTCTAGCTTGAACATTCTCCTTCCACTGGCAATCTCTGTGGCTCAGAACATTGGCATTGAGGGATAGGCCACAATCCCTCTGGTTGAAGCTGAAATGCCTATTGATGGAAGTACTGCTGGCCATAGGGATATTTGTCGGACATTCTTTCTCTCAAAATGAAGCGAGAGAAGTCATCAAGCCCAGACTAGACATTTTCACCGACAACCCATTATTAACCAATGGATGAAGTTGTACACAGTGCCAAGACAAAAGGCAAACAAACTACCAAACCGATTAATGTTATGTGTGATACAGGCAGGAGACTTTTCTCGCCATTCTGCATACTGAATCCTTCCTGTCCCTTCTTCACCCCAGCCATCTGCTTCTCCGAGTCAGCCTCTCTCTTTTCTACCAGAGCATCAATCCAGAGATGCTATCAGGCCCGCTGCTCTTTTCCCCAGGAGAGCTTGAGGCACAGACTTTGTTTTTCGAATTACCCTGTGTTTTTGTTCCACCAGCAAACAGCCACTGGAGTTAAGAGGCTTATTTACCATCTTGGCATCTATTTACCTAAGCTTCACTAGCTTATTTAGGGTACTGTGTCTACAAATAGAGCTGGATTTACTCATCCCCAGCAGGTGTGCTCTACTTCAATAGGCCAATCTAATGAACAATTAGGCACTCTGCGGTGATAATGTTAGGCAGAGCCATTGAGCCCTAGCATAGCCCTGGGAGGTAACTAACATCATGTATTTATCCCACATTCACTACTGTTTTCAATACCATGGTAGTGTGGGAGGCTGTCTAACCACAACATACTGCTCCTTTACTATTGGAATACTGTAATTGCTATCTCCTATCAGGTCTGGAGAAGGGATATTTTACCTGGTTGGCTTAGCTTTGGATGACAATGTTCAGTGAATTACTCACTGGGGTCTATAAGTGATGATTTGCATCTGAAGGTGTAACAATGTAGCTAACGAATAGCTTATGCCAGTGATGGCAAACCTATGACACGCGTGTCAGCACTGACATGTGTAGCCATTTTCGGTGACACGCGGCTGCCGGAGAAACAGGGAGCTTTAGGGAGTGCAATTGCAACCGCAATTATTATTATTATTATTATTTTTCCTCTCCCCTTAATTAAGAGGCCAGGCGATTTTCGCCCTGCCGATATTTGCGATGGCTGGGAGGGGTGAGAACACCGCCTCCCAGCTGGGTGCGCCTGCGCAGAGCGCAGGCTCGCCCACACACTGCCTTTGGCAGCACAAGCATGCCTGTCCGGCCGGGGGAAGAATCGCCCCGGCCGGACGTCAGTTTCAGCTGGGGGGGCGCTGCCTCCCAGCTGATTGGCACGGTGCCAAGTGTCGGAGCCCACCACGAACGGTGGTTGGCTCGCAGGGGCCGCTGGGAGCGAGGGGAGGGGTTGCAGGCCTATTTCAGGATCTGCACCCCTCGCCCTCGCCCCTCTGCTCCCTGCTCGCCTTCCAGAACGGTGTTACAGGAGACGGTGCTAAGGTAAACCCTTACCGGGTTATTAATTTGTAATTTAAAAAAATCATGCCGGGCTCGCAAAAAAGAGAGTCTGAAAAAATATGCGTGGACGTCGAGCCATTTGCTTCCTCCTTTGGCGGCTCATAACTAGATTTTTACAACCCCCCACCCCCCTTGATAAGCTTTTTCTTGAATCTGAACAGTTTGGGGGTTCGCCAAAGAGAGAAAAGTGAACGAGAGGGAGAGAGAAAGGGAGGAAGAGAGAAAAGTGAACGAGAGGGAGAGAGAAAGGGAGGAAGAGAGGAAGGAAGGAAGAGATAAATATAAAGGGAGAGAGGGAGAAAGAGAGGGAGGGGAAGAGGGGAAGGAAGGAAAAGAGAGAGAGAAAGAGAAAAAAGTGGAAGGAAGAGAGGAGGAAAGAAAGGAAGGGAGAGAGAGAGAGAGAAAGAGTGAGAGAGAGAAGATAGGAAGATAGAGAGAGAGAGAAATGATAGAATAAAGGGGAGAGAAAAAAGAGAAATGAGAAAATGATTGAGGCAGAGAATGACAGGAAAGAGAGAGAAAGAGAGAGAGAAGTGACTCTTGATTTAAAACATATACAGTAATAACATAAACATAAACACAATAACAGAGGGAAAAAAACCCCAACCCTCACCTGTTTTTATTAATAGTTATGTTTTTGAATTTGCTGGTTGTTTTAGTTGGAAGATTTAGCTGGGAGATTTAGAAGCACCACCATCCTGCCTCTGCCACCACTCATTTTACCATTTCATCAAACTGGGACTGGGACTGAGCTGGCCCTCCTCCAACCCCTGCTGAAATAGGCTGGGTCTCCTCTCTGGCCTCCATACCTCTTTCGCCTCATTGGGATGGTCCTGTCCTTTGTACAATGAGTTGGGGTAAAGCATGATCCTAGGAACATGAGCCAAAGATGTGAGGTGGGTTGGACAATCTGCTCAGGCCATGGCATGCTCAGTTAAAGGCCTCTGTAATGGCCTAATCGGGCTCACTTTGCTTTGTACGCCTATTGTATGAAGGAGGCCTAAGCCTGAGTTGTGGCAAAGGATGATCCTAGGAACACAGGCCGAAGGTGTTCCCTATGAGATTGGCCCACCATGGTAAAGTAGGGGTGGGTGATCCACTTAGGCCATGGTGCACTTACTCAAAGCCTTTTATACTGGCCTAATTGGGTTCCCTTCGCTTCACAGGCTTACTGTGTGAGGGAGACCTAGGCCTGAATTTGGGGCAAAGGATGATCCTGGGAACACAGGCCAAAGCTTTCCCTGTAAAATCAGGCCGCCGCAGTGAGGTGGGGTTGGGCAATCAGCTTAGGCCATGCCACACTCAATCAAAGGCCTCTGTACTGGCCTAATCAGGTTCCCTTCATAGGCCTACTGTGTGAGAGAGGCCTGGACCTCTTCAGAAAAAATGCTGAGCTAGGCTCAGTATACAGAACATGACCGTTGTTCTGAAAGGCCACCTCTAGAGTGCTAGGGGTGTCTTACCACCACAGTATTTGTTGCCAGATAGCAAGTCACATGAGTACCAAGTTTGATTGAAATTGTTCGAGGTGTTCCAGAGTTATGCTGGAACATACATCCATACAGTGAAGGGCTACCAAATTTTTTTTACTACCATACTGTGGGCATGGCTTATGCAGGATACCCTGCATTTTCTTTTAGCATCTTTCATGCAAATTAGGTGCTCTGGGGTAGAGCTCCATTTTTGCTACCCCACTGGGTTCCCCCCATCTGGGCAGCAGCCCATCCCTGCATGCATACATACATACATATCTACCTATCTACCTACCTACCTATCTATATACATATGTATAGGTGTATGTGTATGTCTATTTCTATGTCTATTTCTATGTCTATGTGTATGTATATCAGAGGTGGGTGCCTACTGTTGCACCCCAGTGCGCCACTCCAGTAGTGGTCCGCCGATTGCGGAATTTGTGCACAATGGCTCCAGTGCCAGTTTTGCGAGTCAGTGCACAGCACCATCTTTTTTCTCTAATTTTGGTGCATTTTTTGCTCTCTGAGCATGTGCAAAAGGAAAATCGTCCCTCTGCACATGTGGGTAAGCAAAATTGCATGAAGGGGTGCTTGTGCGCAAGCATAGCACACACGCACAACATTATGATGCACATGCAGTACACTGGTAGGAAGATAAGAGGGAACTTCCCAGTGGTGGGTTCCTACCGATGTGGTCCACAGTGCCATATCGGTATGAACCCACTGATGATGCAATTTGAGGATATTTTTTTCTGGCATCGGCTGAGAAGCAGCTTCTCAGCTGTGCTCCCAATGAAGAATAAAGGTCAGCATTAAAATGAGGGCCGGCAAGAGGGCTTCTTCCGACATGGAGATGCTGGAAAAAAATTGCTGAAAATTGCATCATCAGTGGGTTCATACGGTACAGCAGTCTGGACCGCACTGATAGGAACTCACCATTGACCATGTTCCTGTTGCATATGTATATGTATATGCAAGGTTGGGCAGCAAGTGGAACTGCATGGAACACCGTTCCACCGGTGGAAATGGACCTGTACGCACAGGTCCATCAATGCCGGGCGTGCATTTGAGATTCAGCTTCTGCTCCTATGCAGAAGCCGAATCTCACCACCCCAGCCAGCAGCAACAGCGCCTCCTGCGGGCCCATAAAAAATCCTTCCAGATGGGCCTGGCGGGCAGGCACAGCTGGCGGTGGCCACCTCTCCGAGCTGCTTCTTGTACTGGCTTGGCCAGGAGAAATGCCCGCCGCATCACCTGCTCGTGCTGCACCACTCCCACTCTAGCTGCAGCGGGGGAGTGTGAGCAGGCAGGGCAGCGGGTGTATCTCCTAGCCAAGCAGCTCAGAGAGGTGGCCAATGTAGCGATGGCCAGGAGACTCTGGCTGTGGTGGGGCAGCTTGAGCAGGCAGGCTGGTGGGCGCATCTCCTGGCCAAGCCAGCGTGAGAAGCAGCTTGGAGAGGTGGCTGCCGCCAGCCACGCCTAACTGCCAGGCCCACCCTGGAGGATATTTTTCCTGCTGGCAGCTTCCAATTGGGACTGACAGCTGCCGTTGCCGTGCCTTGCAGGACCCAGCCCCACGGCTGCCATCTGGCCTCAGCAACAGCAGCAGCAGAGGCACCCCAGTCAGTCCTGCCTGGGAGCCCCCAATGGGAAGAAATCCTCCAGGAAGGAGAGCAGCTCATCGGGGAGACTGGCAGGCAGGTGAAGCAGGAGCGATGTCATCTCCCCAATGAGCTGCTCTCCTTCCTGGAGGATTTCTTCCTACTGGTGGTTCCAGGGCGGAACTGCTTCTGGACACGATTCTGTGCATGTGCAGAAAATTGAAGGGTGTGCCCACGTGTGCCTATGCGCTCCCTCCCAGAACGTTCCAGTAGGGAACATAAAGGGAATGGCTGTCCTTTACTGTGTAAATGTATGAAGAAGAATTGTATTCTGCCTTTATTATTCTTACAAATTATTTATTTATTTTATTTATTAGATTTGTATGCTGCCCCTCTCCATAGACTCCCTAGTTAAAGGAGGGCAACATATCCTACATCTAATGAGGGATAGGACCTTTTGGGCAATGATGACAGCCTTGCTGGCTATGCTTTGAGCCTGCAGATCTGCCTACCAGTAGATTTTGGCCTTTTAGAAAAAGAAAATTATTAACCACCAATTGAATTATAGGTAGTCCTCAAATTCTGACCAGTCATTTAGTGGCCATTCAAAGTTAGAATGGATCCCTCTCAAAGGAAACCAGGAAAGAGTCTCAAAGGTAGTTATGACCAATTCTGAAGACCACTTCAACTACACGTGCGAGAGAAAGATGGCCTTGGCAATTCCAACTATTGGGATTTTGGTATCAGGCACTTGGCAAACAGCCTGCATTTGCAGCATCACAAAGTCACCTGACCATATTATATATATGCTTTTGCTGAAACTGGCATTTACTTCTAGACTTTGACAAAAGCACCAATAGCAAAGAAAGGTTCACTTAGCCACTAAACCACTGGGGAATTCATTTAACAACTGCTGCAAAAATGGTTGTAAAATTTGGTCCACTCACATGATGAGCCACTTACAACCACCTTGACTTACAATCATAATGGGCAGGATCCATTATGGTTGTAAGCTGAGGCCTATCTGTAACAATATTTAATGCTTGCTATCTTTCTTACTTCTCAGCACATTAGGGGAAATAGCTAGTATAAACTAAATAGCAATAGCACTTAGATATATTGCTTTATAGTGCTTTACAGCCTTCTCTAAGCAGTTTACAGAGTCAACCTATCTCCCCCAACAATCTGGAGCCTCATTTTACCGAACTCAGAAAGATGGAAGGCTGAGTCAACCTTGAACCAGTAAGACTTGAACTTCCAAATTGCTGACAGCTGGCGGTCAGCAGAAGTAGCTTGCAGTACTGCATTCTAACCAATGCGTCACCATGCAGTGATCTTCTCTCCCTAGTATATAGCATACCTTGCTAAGAATATGCTTACTAGAAATTATATTAGACAATTTGTTTCCTCTTCCATATAAAGAATCAAGCAGAGACTACAGGCACAGAGCAAGATCTCCAAGGCTGAAATTCAACACCCCACCCCAATGGTAGAGTTGGTGAAGCTTGATGCTTAAGAGTGCCTTAAAATTTCCCCTTCAATTTTCCACATCCAAAAACTGCCCTCCCCCAGAAAGTTGTTTTGTGGCTTAATCCACTTAAGAAGCGCTCTGAAAACCAGGCAAGAGTCACTTATGAGCCCGTGGGCCACACTTTTTAAGCAGAAACATTGTTCCAGAAATCTGGCCATATATTTGTTAGAATGTAGTTTGGAAATGCACATTATTTGATTTGAATGCCTTTTCCATTCCTAAAGTGAGGCAGCTGTCCATTTCTGTCATGCCTCAACCACTGGGACTCAAACTCTGAGCATGACAACTTTAATTCCCAGGCTTCAGACAGCAGCCATCAACCTGGAGGCTGTGAATAGCGATCCACCCCTGCTGCATTCTTCGATTACAGCCCATTTAGAGCTTTGCTCTGAACTTTGGCTTCAGAGAAGCTAATGGAAGGATTTGTGTGCTGCCCTGCCTGGGAGGTAATTGGCAGTTGATGCTCTAATGCTTCTAGTTTTAGTAGCAAATGAGCAACGTACAGTAAATATCGGTATTTTTAAAGCAATAATAATGAGAAATTAAAGCCCGCACCGCAGGAGTGAAGAATTTACAAGTTGGGAAAGACAGAATCCTAGTAAGGTTGGCATTTGATAGCAGCGTGCCTCTGACTCCTGCTGATATCTCTGCAATATATTTAAATGAAAAAAAGTTCTGAGCTTACGTACGTTACCAGCTCAATACGAATCAGCTTTCTGTATAATAGGTGGATTGCCTGGGCAACCCAGAAATAGTCATGAAACCAGCATGCCCAAACTGCATGGCTGCACAAGCATTCTGCCTTTGAACAGAGGCAAGAGGCATGTTAATGCTAAACGTGAAAAAAGTTTTCTTAATATATATTCAACTACAAGTCTTGTTGAAAGCCAAAGTCTTGGTGACTAAGACCCCAGGAACATAGTGTTCCAACATTAGAAACACAAAAGGCATTGAAAATTAGGAGTGATAAAAAGTCAGGTACTTCTTGACTTAGAAAACACAAAGAGGCATTTTCATTGACATAAAGCCATTGGGGAATAAAAGTAGCTATTGTTTACTCCAGTAATTATTTCTGCCAGATAATACAGCACAGTCAAAAGAGAACATCTCAGGTACATCTAAAATACAGTAAAAGCCAGGTAAATATATATCCTCCTTCTAATGACAATCTGTAAAACTAGCTGGGGACAGACTGTTGTACAGAGTATGAATTGTGTGTCACCAGCCAACTGGCTCGTTGACTTTTTATTTCTTTACCACCTGCCCACTGTCTCTTCATCTTTTCCCCCCCTCTTTGGACACCATGTCTCTCCCTTATATTCTTCATGTTCCTCTCTTCCATCTGGCTTTACAAACCGCATTTAAACAAAACAAAACAAAACAAAACATAGTTAATCCTTTCACCAAGAATTTCCTGTTCCTTCTGTGCTTTCTCTCAAACCTGCCTAGTTTTCCCTTTCTCAATGGGCTGTATTCCCTTTATTTGTTCATACTTCCTTCCTATTAAGCCTCTCCATCCTGAATTTTTTTACATCTATTACCAGGTTTGATATTTAAATTAAATATTAAATTAAGTATTAAAATTTTGGTACAACCCAGAAGCCCAGCCATTACCTCACCACTGCAAGGAAGGGATTTATTTTTCACATGATACATGTAAGTTCTTGACTGAATTCAGCAATCCTTAAAACAATTCTGTAAGGTAGATGTGACAGTCCCAGTAGCATCTACATCTCTGATTTTACAAAGAGAAGAGGCTGCCAGACTCCACTTTATATTCATTTCAGAGGCAGACATGTGGCCACCGCTTATGCCATATACTGAAATGACTAAATCTCAGTAAACAGCCCAAGAGTTGCATTTAAAGGGAAGACTTTCCATTCTTCTTGTATACCATTTAAATGTGTATATACAGCACATTGGTGAAATCACTCAATGGCTAGGCAAATTTCCCATTTAGTATTTTTATTAGAGAATCCAGTATAGAAGACTCATAAATAAATGAGAGGTAGGAGCAATTTCAAATAAGACAGGAATCAAGCATTTTCTTAGTGTTTCCTACCTTATTTGTTTAGAATGATGTTAAATTATAGGAAAATTAGCCTAGAATGGAGATTCGGCTAAGTTTCTTGCTGAGCATGCTCTTGGTTTAGTAGTATAGTCTCAGGGAAAGGAAATCTGGATTTGTTATAACGACGCAGCAGCCAGAGCAACGTAGCCACTTACAGTAGATATCAAACAGAGACCCTGAGAAGAAGACTCCTTGAATTGTTGATAGGTATAAAGCAAGAGGTCTTCAAACTTGACAACTTTAAGACAAGCATAGCTGGCTAGAGAATTCTTGGAGTTGAAGTCCATAAGTCTTAAAGTTGCCATGTTTGGGGACCCGTGGCTTAAAGTAACCATGCAGACAATTAATTGGGTCTGGGGCAGGGGTAAAATGCTACCAGTTCTGCCCAGTTCGGGCATACAGGTAGAAACAGTGACCAATAGTTTGGATGCCTGAATGCTGCCATTTCCTTTTTTTTAACCCTCTGCGCATGCGCAAAGCATTCTGTGGGTAAAAAAGCATGTCCATGAGCAGAGCACAGGTGAAAAAGCATGTGTGTGAAGAATGCACTTACAAACCAGTAGGGAAGGTAAGTAGATTTCACCGCTGGTCCGTGGCTAATATACCTTCCATTTTTCATAACCCACAAAAGATCAAGAAGCTCACAAATGAGCAAGGACTATTTTTAAATAGCAAATTAAGGCTGAAACTATATCCCATTATTTCCTTAGATTCCTTTCAAAAAGTCTCTGCCCTTGCAAATTAGGGTTTTGTTTCCTTTTGATACCAATTAACATTCTACAGCAATTTGCCTCCTACCTCGATTGCATTATAAGCAAAAAAGGAGCTGTGATGTTCCTTCAATATACCAGGGTGATTCGACACAAAATGTAACCCTTCCCTGGTACAGAGCTGAAAGGATTGGATACTGTAGCCTAGAGGTTAATTCTCTGCCTTACAAGGCAAAGGTTACAGGTTCAAGTCCCAGTGAGGGTATGGCTAGCTGATGAGGCCAAAATAAGGCCGAAATAGATCTATCCTAGTCTCCCTTAATTTTCAAATTCAGCAAAAACATGTGACCTATATATATATGTGTGTGTGTGTGTGTGTTTGTTTTCGTAGATTTTCACGGGTACAAGTATGACGGTCTTGGTATATTCGGGTTTCTTCCCGTGTAGGATTTGGAAATTTCTGGTGACGTTTCGACGAGGTCACACTCATCATCTTCAGGCTGGTGTTTCTGTATAGAAGGAAGGCAGCTCAGGTCTCGCAGTGTTCGCCTTAGAACAAGGACAGAAACACCAGCCTGAAGATGATGAGTATATATATATTAAAGACAGCTTTGAAGAGGGGAAAAAAACCTATTGGTAGCATTTTGCTTCATAATATCTGAGCAGCTGGCTTCGTTTTCTGTTACTGGTGCTTTGTTGCTAGAAGATGGAGAATACAATGACGTTGAATCCCTTTTCCTGTCCAAGTATGACAATTATGTTTTAATGAATTAAGCCTACAACCGCTTTGCTCACATTACTAAGCATTTCCACCAGCGTAATGTCTATTTTTCTCCTTCTGTTTCAGTGCTCTGCTCGTGTGTCCTTTCAATGGAGAACTGTGAAAGATGGCAAGGATGACTGCTTCCCCATTTTCTACCATTTGTGTTTCTGTGATTGCGTACAGTTTCCTGCAATTGTGATTTTGAACCATTTTTTAAAAAAAAGATTGTAATCTATTTAATTGACAGCTGTATAATAAAAGAGCTGATGACATAATTTTGGGGGCAACCAGATTTGGTTATAAGGTGAGAGGAGTGTTAACAAAAATATGATCCAGATGTAGTCATACAAAAATGCTCATTAATGTCAAGCTGATGACACTTTGGAGCAGCTCTTTGGTTTAGTGCCATTGATATGTCCCTGGAGCCATTGTGGAACCTCATCCAGCCTTATCAGGGCTCTCCCTGTCAATCACAAGCTCATAACTATTCTTCCAGTTCTTTGCCAATTATAGTTGATCTCTACATTTCATTTAGCTGTTTATACAAAATTTATCAGTAAACTCTGATAAATTTTATCAGTAAACACATTTTAATTAATTTACCTCTTAGAAAATGCACTTAACCATGAATAGCACTTAGAAATGCAAAAGGTAACGATGCCTTCCAAAACTATTTCAAACATTATGTTATATTTTAGCTATTTGTGGCTAAACTGATGCTTATACCACATTGCGTGGGTGCTGTGTTGTGCCTAGTGCTATCAATTAAAAGGATTGTGGTTTGTGATGGTGGGGGAGGACAGGAGGAACAAAGAGAGAATGACATCATTGAAAGTCTCTGTAAAGTTCCATATTTGAGGCCGGAAGCACCACATATACCATATAGCATTGCAATAACAAATGTAATCAATTTTCAATAACTTTAAATGCATAACTTGACTCATTTTTCAGTTCAAATGGTTGTAATTAGGAGGTTAAGAGTATAAAGATACTCAAGGGAGAGGAAGAGCAAAGTTTCATGTGTCAAGATAAATTATTTCTTCCTTTTAGGAGCTGTCTCACTGTACACATAGTGGTAATCATAAAATCAGAGACACATATTTCATTCGTAGGAGAAGCCCAGCACTAGTCAAAAAGGACTGGAATACGGGCTTCTTCTGGAATCTGATCTAGCTGCCACCAGTGTTCCCTCTATTTTTTTTTTTGGGGTGGGCGGAAAAGTATAGTGTCTGAGCGGCAGTCCCTTCGGGACTGGGCGGCACAGAAATAATAAATAAATAAACCCACCCTGTTTTGCCTCAGAGAATTTCAAAATAAAATACTGTACTGTGTGTCTATAACAAGGAGCTCATAATAGGGCAACTCTATCAATATCAAAATGCCACTTAAATAGTTGAGCTAGTTTCAAACTAGATTTTGATTTTCTTTCTTTCTTCCTTACTCCCATTCTTTTTCTTTCTCTTTTCCTTCCTCTCTTTTTTCTATCTGTTTCTCTCTCTTCCTCTCTTCCTCACTCTCGCCTTCCCTCTCACTCTTTCCCTCTCGGCTTCTGGGCAGGTTTGAAAAACTCTGTGTTGATGATGATTTTTAAGTGAGCGATTGCTCACTGCTCAGCTTAGAGGGAACTATGGCTGCCACTGATGGCAAACCTGCTTGAAGAAGAAAGACCCAGTGATATCCAGAAATGGCTCTGAAAACAGTTAAGCAAAGAGTATCCTATTTCAATTGAGCATGACCTAACCAGAAGACAATTAGCCATAGCCTGACCAAAGTGATCATCCATTCCTCTCTCCTTAGAGGGTGCAGGAA
Source organism: Erythrolamprus reginae (assembly GCF_031021105.1). Lineage (NCBI taxonomy): Eukaryota > Metazoa > Chordata > Lepidosauria > Squamata > Dipsadidae > Erythrolamprus > Erythrolamprus reginae. The sequence goes on along the minus strand of NC_091951.1, from coordinate 144,007,805 downwards.
ATGTTCTCCAGAAACGCAGCAGGACTCCAAACAGTTTTGCCCATTAAGGACAACTGAACATATTCAGTTAGACACAGGGTATCCTGTCACCAAGCACGTCTGTGCAAAAGGACCCAGGAGGAAAGGAAAAAAGAGGAATTTGATCCAATTCCTGACATTATAGCCCTACCCTGCCTCCTTGTCATCTCTCTTACATCCTGGGATTGAATGGATCTATAAAAATGTCCAGTGTGAAAGGCAGACTCAAAAGAAACCCAATCCTGATGTGAGACCTTAAGATACTCAAAACTTTCTTTGACTTCTACTTCCTCTTCACTTCATCCTCCCATAACTCCCCATGCACAAGATTTATGAGACAGAAGTTCAAATGTTTTTCACTGATGGAAAAATACTAAGGGGGGGGGGGAAGGAGCCAAACACAGAGGGAAAAAATATTGTACACTTAATACACCAGTTCCAATTCTCCTTGTTTATGGTTCCTACTGCTACTATTTCTTTTTAAAAGGGACAAATATTACAACAGAAATAGCATTTCAATTTTATTCTTATTGTTGTTTTTCCATACGCACACACACAGAGAGACACAGACAGACACACATACAGAAAAGAAAAAAACAATAAGAATAAAATTGAAATGTGGGAATAAAAATAATAAGGTGTCAATTGGCAATCACAGCTATGGAAAATAAATTTCATTAGATGACATAATCTTTTTATGCAGTCCTCCATTTAAATTTGATGCAATTTATGGGTCTCTGCCAGAATCACACAAAATAAATAGCATATTCAAATGTTCTGGGGCGATTTACATGACCAAGCCAGTGTGATGAGTGTACATTTCCAATGCAATAAACCGAAATTGCATGATTATTGTGTTCCTGCGATGTTGATTCAAACCATTTTCCCCACAGCTTTCTAATGCGGCTGAAAGTAAGAATATGCCATGTTCAGAGAACAATGTAAATTAGCTATTAAATTCCATTAACAATTCACGGATGGGGCAGGTGGGTGGTAATCCCTAATGTACGATGTCCAGCTGACCAAACATATGGTTATTTGAGCTGTTATGCATGATTATGCCTTCTATTCCTCACCTTGCCTTTGCTTTTCTCAGCTTTGTGTCAGAAATTCATATCTGTGTGCATTGATTCAAATTGAGAGACAGCAAATAATGGAGCCAAGCCAGGCCAATTAGGGGGAAAAAAGAAACCCAGAAGCATAACCTAGTAAAAGGGTCCCCAAACCCTGGGATGCGGCCCACTACTGGGCCTCAGCCCATTCAGAACCAGGCTGCAGAAGCAGCGGGTGAGCGTGTTTACATGCACTCAGCTAGACTGGTGCGAGCTGTGTGCATACTCACTGGCCGCTTGGGTGCAACCATTTTCTCTCCTCCCTCCTCCCATCAGTCCATGAAGCCAGAAAAATTGGTGATCACCGACCTATAGACTACATAGACTGAGGGATTCAGCACCATGACCAGCTTTTCCAAAAGCAATTGATTCCACTTGGGTCCAAAGTGTTAACACCCTCTTTGGAATTTATTACAAATCTTGATTCAAGTCCATTGATTCAGGAATAAATCAAATTCATAATTCACAAGAACTGCTCATAGCCTTCTATTTGCCAACTCCTGCTCTCTTTCGGCTCTTGCTAAAATTCTTTACTACTATTCCAGTAATTAGGCCAAATTGTGCATATTTATAACATTACACAATTCTTGTAATGTATTCCCATCATAGAAGTGCTAGATTGAGAAGTCACACAAACAGTAAGTGGGCAACAGCGCATTATTACAAAATTTCATCTTCTCACAATGGTTTCCAAATGGCTAATTAAATCATTGCATTTTCCCCCCTCAGATTTTTGCCCAAAAAATGATTTTTTTTTCTGAATTTCACAGGGGTTTTAAAGCTTTTTAAATTATCATCATCATTAACTTATCACAGAATATCAATAAATGATGAATTTATTCAGATTTTGTTATAGGTTCTCAGGTATTTAGCAGCCCCTTTTTGAAAATATTTTTCATATTTATCAAAATTATAAGCTCATAATTAAGGATTTAATACTTTTCTAAAAAAAAGTCTGTATTAGGAAATAATTGTGACCCTTGATAACTCTTTTTTCTCCTAAATGTATCAGCTTATTCCTAAGTTTACCTGTAGTCAGCTCAGCTAAATCTTCATCTCTACAGGTAAGGTAGGCATGCTATTCCATCTACTAATTTCTATGAATGGAAGACTCTGGGGGCAAATAATATAACTTCAGTCTGTACTCAGTATTCAACTTGAATCTATTCTAATGAAGTCCCAAAGCTTTCCCTTTCAACATCAGCAGGAAACATCTGCTAATGATCTTGCTGCCATGTCAAGGCATTCCTGAACCAGGTTGGACATTTTTTCACATGTCAATATAAGCCGTTTCCCAGTTTTATTCTGGCCTGCCTACCTATAATAGACAGAGATATAGGATTATGTTACCTTAGGAAGATAGATAGATTGGATAAGCAAAAGTTTCTTTTTTCATAATTAATCAGATTTATGTATTTATTTGCTTATCAAAATTCACAACTGCTCATCACCCTCACAAAGCTGAAAGGTAGAAAAAGCCAATGGATGTTTTTGTTTAGGAACCGTGGCAGCGCAGTGTTTAGAATACAGTACTGCAGGCTACTTCTGCTGCCTGCTGGCTGACTTCAATCTGGCAGTTCGAATCTCACCAGGCTCAAGGTTGACTCAGCCTTCCATCCTTCTGAGGTGGGTAAAATGAGGACCCAAAATTGTTGGGGAAAATATGCTGACTCTGTAAACTGCTTCGAGAGGACTGTAAAGCACCTTGAAGAAGTATATATGTCTAAGTGCTGTTGCTTTTGTTTAATAGAAAAACAGGAATGAATAGATTGTGAACGTTTCTCATCTCCATCCAGGTTAAAGATATAGTATTGCACAGATGCATAGGAGAAAGGTCATGTGGACAAAAGCCAGAAACTGGGCATTAAGTTTGTCTGCCATACAGCTTCTAATATTTGCAATTAGGACCTCAAACAGCAGGCCACTGCATTACAGCAGGGAGAGAAAAAGCCCTGAAATCCCAGGGAAATGGAATGCCTTCTGGAAGAGTATTAGAATGGAATGATGTTCCAGAGAGACGGAGCCACCATGAAGAAGGACCTTCTTCTGGATCCGAACAGACAGCAGATCTAGTGATATCTATGTAGAAGCTGCTGAGCAGACATTACATGAAAACAGTTGTCTTAAGGGCTCTTATAAAGTGGGCTACAGAAGAGGGCTGGTGTGTGAGCAATCGCATCCAGAGCATCCAATGAGCCCATTATTAGTTGTTCTGGCAACTGGCAAGATTTCTTTTAACTTGGGGCATTTGAACTCATGAAATTCAGTTAAATGATTGCATCATTAATGAGTTGACATTCTCACCTTGAGTTCCCCCAAGAGGTTAAACTTTTATTTTATGAGTACGAAAGCATGTGTGACACGAGGTTTGTCAGACTGAAGTTATGCTAACAGATTCTGAATACTGTACAAGGATAAAACTCCTTCCCTCTTGCACTCCCTTCAACTGCATAATGGCTTTAAAGTTACTAATGAGAAGACATAGTACAGAAAACATCACTAGATTGGTAAAAGAAAGCCATTATTTATATTTTAAAAAGCAAGCCAGAAATCTTGTTTGATTGGAGAGCTGTCTAGTTAGCAAGCTCATTCATGACAATTGTTCAAAACAGACTTTTACGTTCTAGCTAGGTCCTCCACATGCAAAATATATTGTCAATCAGCCTTTTGCAACCCACCTCCATCATATGCCCTATCAAATCTTCAGAATGAAACTTTGAAATATTGTTGTCATCTCAAGCTCCAATACAATAGGAGAAAAAGAATCCTTCCCCCCCCCTCTTTGCATTGCCAAACTACAACTCCCAGTAGCCCCCACCAGAACTCTATTGGATGGGGAAGCTAGGAGTTCAGTAACAACTGAAAAGTTACTGGGTCTGCCCTATAGGATATATTCCAAAATTGGGTCACACTGCACAAATGAGGTGTGCACAGTACAATGTTCTTATTTTGCTGATCAAAATTATAGATAGCATAATGGTAAATGTACACATAACAATTGGCCAGAGTTCTGAAACTCTGTCAATTTAGAGGAGAATCATTTTTTTTGTATAAACACAATTGATTGGGCTTCCATAGATTTTTTTAAAAGGAGCACTGGCAAAACTCATTTTGGAATTTGTTCTCCACTGTATGCAGGCTGGACTGCAGGTTTAGACAGGAGGTGTGGAGAGATTGAGTTTTGACAGCACTCTCACTTTGCAAGCAAATGGTCCATCAAAGCTCAATCTGGGATTTGCTTCCCATTTTGTCTTGCAAATCTATAGTGATTGACTGTGATATTGTAAATGTGAGTGCCACTGTAATACGCAGATTAAAACTGTGTATCTATTTAAGGATTCATTTTAAGTAACACACATTCAGTTGTAATTATTAAGTAATGGAATTTTTATTTTTTGCCCACTCTAATCCTAATGCATTAATTTAGTCATATTTATGAAAGTGGCTATTGCACTAATTTGTATATCATTTTAGGGAATTGTGGTACAAAATATAAGAACTCCTGCAATAGTACAAGCTAAGAGAACCTCTTGGTTTTGTGGACCAACCCTGGTCTTAGTATGTTGTATAATCAAACTATTACCTTATTTTGTGGGGCAATTAATATTGGGAGAACTTAGATAAAAATTCAGGTTTAAGGGTTAGAATATCTTGTGAACTCAGCCATACTGTATCTCACAAAGGTTGTTGGGCCCTTCTGCTGTAAAACTATACCTTTTTATTCCAGGTTCCAAGAGATATTTGGGGCTTGTTAAGATGCTATAAAGTTAAATATAAAATGGATCATTTCTAATTAACAATGAAGTTCAAGTTCACAAATTTTGGTGAAGTCGATATTACACAAGTGGCAACAGCATGGATTTTTCTGTGTTGTTGGTATTTATTGGAGGAGAGGAGGATCTAAAATTACATCCTTTGTTTTTTCCCACTTCAGAACCATAGTTCTATTTTTTTTAACCAAAAGATTGTAAAAAATAGTGGTCTGAAGCAATCCCACGCATGTCATCAGCTCCTGTACAGGAAGCTTTGCAGACAAATAAGGGGCACAATCACATAGACCATGCAGTTAAATTTTGGAGCTAATTGAAATCAGGTGTTTACAAGAAACTGCACCATAAGGATGACTAGAAGATTTCAACCATGCAACCATTACTTGCTATTTATTTTTTAAACCTGGATCAGAGGGCAATATTTCTGAGCCCTTTTCATAATTTGATTTCCCAAGCTTCAGAACTACCGTAACTGAATTCAAATTTGTAACAGCTGACTTCACAAAGTAAATATCAGATTGGAACTAAATGAATTTAATGTCTGAACTCGTTCTTAACAGAAGGTAATCTCCATTGCAGCGACATGTTCAGAATTTTTATTGTACTAGTGATAGAGAACTGCACAAGTCAAAAAGAGGGCTGTGAAAATATTTACAGACCCCTCACATCCTGGACACAAACTGCTTCAACTCCTACCCTCAAAACGATGCTATACAGCACTGCACACAGAACAACTAGACACAAGAACAGTTTTTTTCCTGAACGCCATCATTATTGCTGCTTGTATCCTCACAATTTATATTGACTGGTTCCTAATATGATTTGATTGCTTATTTGTACCTGAACTATCATTAATTGTTGTACCTTATGATTCTTGATGAACATATATTTTCTTTTATGTACACTGAGACCATATGCATCAATTCACACTTGTCCAATAAAATTCTATTCTATTCTATTCTATTCACCTTTCAGTAAGGAATAATTCTGATAAATTGTAGTAGAGACGTTTAACCATCTTTACCCAAATCTTCAACAAATCACTAGAGATGTGTTTTGTTCCTTCCTGCTTCAAATGCTCTATTATCATCCCAGTGCTGAAGAAGCCCTCCATCAAGGAACTGAATGTCTACAGACCAGTTGCTCTAACATCTGCAGTTATGAAAATCTTTGAAAAGCTAGTGATGTCCCACTTGAAAACCATCATGGATCCATTGTTAGACCCCCTGCAATTTGCATACCGAGCAAATAGATCGACAGATTATGCTATTAATATGGCTATACACTACATCCTACAACATCTTTAATCTCAAAAGACCTATGCTAGGATCCTTTTTGTAGACTTTAGTTCAGCACTCAATACCATCATATCAGACATTCTTTTAAATAAACTAAATCAGCCAGCAGTACCTGAACATACTTGTAAGTAGATCACAAGCTTCCAAACAGACAGGAAGCAATAGGTGGAGCTAGGCACCTACAATTAGTACAGGGACCCCCTCCCCAAGGCTGTGCACTCTCACCACTTCTCTTCTCTCTATACACCAGTGACTGCATCTCAAAAGATCCATCTGTTAAACTACTGAAGTTTGCATATGATACAACACAGATTGGTCTCATTTGAGACAATAATGAAACCGCATACAGATGGGAGGTTGAACAACTAGCCTCCTGGTGCAACTGGAACAATGTAGAACTGAACACACTCAAAACTGTAGAAATGGTGATAGAATTTAGGAGAAACTCTCCCATTCTACCACCTCTAACAATACTAGACAACACAGTATCAACAGTAAAGACCTTCAAGTTTCTAGGTTCTATCATATCTCAAGTCCTAAAATGGTTACCTAATATCAAAAATGTCATAAAAAAAGCACAACTTTTTGCACCAACTCGGGAAGCTCAAACTGCCCAAGGAGCTGCTGAAATAGTTCTGCAGAGGAATTATTGAGTCTGTCATCTGCACCTCTATAACTGTCTGGTTTGGTTCTACAATGCAATAAGACAGACACAGACTTCAGAGGATAATCAGAACTGCAGAAAAAACAATTACTGCCAACCTGCCTTCTATTGAGGACCTGTATACTGCACAAATCAAAAAGAGGATGGGGAAAATATTTACTGACCCCTCACATCCTGGACATAAAATGTTTCAACTTCTACCCTCAAAACATCGCTACAGAGCACTGCACACCACGACAACTAGACACAAGAACATTTTTCCCCTAACGCCATCACTCTGCTAAACAAATAATTCCCTCAACACTGTCAAAATATTTACTAAGTCTGCACTACGATTACTACTAGTTTTTTCTCATCATTCCTATCACCGATTTCCTCCCACTTATGACTGTATGACTGTAACTTGTTGCTTGTATTCTTAAGATTTGTATTAATATTGATTGTTTCCTCATTGCTTATTTGACCCCTATGACATTCATTAGGTGTCGTACATTATGATTCTTGACAAATGTATCTTTTTCTTTTATGTACACTGAGAGCATATGCACCAAAGACAAATTCCTTGTGTGTGCAATCACACTTGGCCAATAAAGAATTCTATTCTCTAACTGTACCTGTTCAGTTTTCAGATGTTTAAAAAACATCATTCCAACACCAGACCAGAAGGGAAAATGGTAGGGTCAATAGTGAAACTAGACTAGGTCTACAGAGAATTTGCAGCAGTGGAAAAATATCTATGGCTTTAGTATTTCATCCAAAGGATGGCATCTGAAATTCAACTTTCCTTAAGTTGATGGCTTCCGGATGTGTTGATGCTACGACACATCTATCTGAAGTGCATCAGTTTAGAGAAGGCTGATTTAAGCTCACGGAGCCATTCAAGTCCAAGTCAACATCTATCACTGCTCCACTGATTTTCTTAAATCTACTTCTGAGTTACAATATACCTACTTGATCTGCCTGATATACTTATCCCAGGCCAGCTGGTAGCTCTCGCTTTCCTTAGGCTTTTTGAACACTAAAGTCATATGGATTGTTGTTTGCTACCTCCCCCTGTTCAATGATCTGTGTAAGAGAGACCCCATTGACATTTTGACTCTGTTATTGTAAGGATTAAAGGGGATAATGGGCCATTACTCAAGTGCTCAGGAGAGCCAGGGAGGCACCTAATGACAAACATCTCTGGAGATGCAGGTCACCAAGGGGCACGCTGCCCCTCTCCATAGTCCCAAATTACACTGTCATCTTCTTCCCAAAAGTATCAGCTCAGGAACTGGGAGGTCATGATATTTGCAGAAAAATAAGTAGTCTGAACATTCAGCTTTATAGCACAAGCCCTGAAGGCAGTGATTATCTGTGAAGGCAAATAACAGCAAAGGAAGAGTAGTGTTCAAGAGACAGCACGGTTTAAAGCACAGTACTCTACATGGTCATGGAGGTACTTTAGATGTTCCTTAGCCTTATCTGAGACAGCTTCTCTGGTTTTACTGACCCAACTAATGTCAGAGGATGTGACATTACGGAGGAGGGAAAGGCGTTCAAGGAGGAATGATTGGAGACTGCATAGTGTAAATCTTATCATTTGATATTAACTAAAATATTAACTTTTAGTGAGAGAAGATACAGTGAGAGTTTAGGAAAGCAGCTTTGGGATAGATGAACTGTTTGTCTCTCAGATTGCCAGGGGCTGCAGCAATGATGGCTGCTGCTGTTTGACTAGTGCTGACAAGCAGTGATGGCAATCATGATCTAGGTATGCCAATCCTCTATGCTGAAGGTTTCCAAATACCCATCTTAGATGACAGTGGAAATGGAAGGAGGTTGGTGCTTCTGTATGAAAGTTGATCTGCACCTTGAACAATGCTCAACATTACTATATTTTGTCAAGCAGCCCATGATTCCAGCCATATCTGTTCTTTTAGGCCAATGACAAAGGGAAGACTCCATTACTATTACTTTTTTTATTCCATTACTCATTACTCCATTACTTTTCTTCTTCTTCTTCTTCTTCTTCTTCTTCTTCTTCTTCTTCTTCTTATTATTATTATTATTATTATTATTATTATTATTATTATTTGGATTTGTATGCCGCCCCTCTCCGCAGACTCAGGGCGGCTAACAACAATGATAAAAAAACAACATGTAACAATCCAATTTAATAAAACAACTAAAACCCCTTATTGTAAAAAACCAAACATACACACAAACATACCATACATAACTTGTAATGGCCTAGGGGAAGGAATATCCTAACTCCCCCATGCCTGGTGACAAAGGTGGGTCTTGAGTAATTTGCGAAAGACAAGGAGGGTGGGGGCTATTCTAATCTCTGGGGGGAGTTGATTCCAGAGGGCCGTGGCCGCCACAGAGAAGGCTCTTCCCCTGGGGCCCGCCAAATGACATTGTTTGGTCGATGGGACCCGGAGAAGGCCAACTCTGTGGGACCTTATCGGCCGCTATTACTCAATTACTTTTTTGAGCAAACCTGTTCTCCCAATACTCAGAAGTTAATCTAGATTACTGCAATATTTATGAGTATCCAATGGCGTGAGCTATAAATATCTCGGTTATGTTGTTCCTATGGAAATGGGATTTTCTTTGGTGATATTCTTTGGTGATAATGAGCTGGGATGGCGCAGCAGGTAGATATGACTGTAGATCTGTAGGTCAGCGGTTCAAATCTCATCACCGGCTCAAGGTTGACTCAGCCTTCCATCCTTCAGAGGTGGGTAAAATGAGGACCGGGTTGTGGGGGCAATATGCTGGCTCTGTTAAAAAGTGCTATTGCTAACATGTTGTAAGCCACCCTGAGTCTAAGGAAAAGGGCAGCATAAAAATCAAATCAATAAATAAACAAATCAATAAATTTGTTTTTCTTTTCTAAGCTTATTTCTCTCTAGTGAACATCTTCTAAATTCTGGGCCCTCACAATTAAGTACCAGCCATGGGTAAACACAGAAAAATCCTTACAGCCTGTTAGTTGTACAGTATGTCTACAGCCTTGTTGTAAATATTTATCAGTTGGAGAAATCCAAATCAGTTCTTTTCTGATCAATCAAAATCTATTACGAACTCCACCCCAATCCCTAAAACAAGATACAGAAAGACATCAGCATGACAATGAAATATATATATTTTTAAAACATAAACAAATATTACTTCTTTAAAATTCAGCTCAAATTAATAAAGTGTTCTCTGGTAAGGGAGAGTTCAGCCCATCCCTGGGGCCAATCAAATAAATCTCTTCATAGAGAGTGGGAGAAGCAAGCCATACCAACAAATCACATCTCTGTGATAATTTCCCTAATCGGTGCATTCAGTCCTTCTGTGGGTACAAATTCAACTGCAAGAACTCTTGCTGTTCAATTTTCTTGCCATCACACATGGGTGTCGCCAAAGGCCATGAGCCTTCAACTCTCTCAAATGGTCATTGATGGCATCCTGAGGTTAATCGAGCATTCCTCAGGCTAGTGCTCCTTGCTCCCAGCATGAAGGAGATGAATCTAAGGAGCTAAGAATTAAGGAGAAACTTCCTGACAGTTGGAACAATTAATCAGTGGAACAACTTGCCTCCAGAAGTTGTGAATGCTCCAACACTGGAAGTTTTTAAGAAGTTGGATAATCATTTGTCTGAAAGGGTATAGTGTTTTCAAGGTCACTTCCAATTCTGTTATTCATTTATTCCACTTGCTTTGGTATTATCTCCCTTGGCCCTCTTTTCACAATTTTCCTAGATCAGAAGGTAAAGACTGAAAGTCGTCTACCCCAGGCTAGATCCCAATTGCCCTTTTTCAGCTCTTAGAACAAGGGAATACTGTAAGAAAAGAAGGGGAGAGAAAGGGAATGCTTGTGAAAATTACAGTGTTAGTTTCATGGGAAAGGATAGACTTATCCGAGCTGGGATGTAACCAAAATACTCTATTTTATTTCCTTTTGTCATCTTCTCTCTCTCTCCAAGATATTCACTACTAAATCTCCAGGTACTCACCCATAGTGTCCTTCCAAAATCAATACTTATGGGGTAGTTCAGCTCAATTAATCTAGGATTCTCCTAAAGTTTCCAAATTTACTCCACATAGGAAGATGGAGCGCAAATTCCTCAGATTCTGAGAATATTTGAATTATATGCTCTGACTCCTATCACTATTATTTTTGTATTTATCACACACACTTACACTTGAGAATATTTTCCCCAGAGATATACGTAACACATACTGTAATCCTACAGAAGACATTTGTCTGCATTAACTTGAATGCATTTATATATTACGGCCACCACTCTCTAAAAGCCACTCTTGGTGGCAAAAAGATAAAAAATAAATCACAATCCATAGCATAACAAGTAACAAGTGTAGGACCACAATGCAAGAAATTGAACTAACAAGATACTGTACATCTGGATTCACAGCTGAGCTCCATTAGCACCACAGTCTAAGTAAATAGCCAGATCTCCATGACTTTCTGGAAAGCTAGCAGGGTTCGTCCATATCTCAGAATTGAGACTATACATGACAAAGAAGTGCATTTTCAAGGACCGACCAGCCAATGGTGCTTCACTGGTGGAACCTGGAACTTGCCCAATGGATGGGAATAAAATATTAAGGAGAGGCAGTCCTACAAGTAACATGGTCCTATGTTATGTAAGGTTTTAAATCATCAGTGTGGATTGCACTCAGAATCCTATTGAATCCTTGTCCTCACTTGAGAACAAGTGAGGTTCCTGGATGCATGAAGCTTTCACTAGTGTCCAATTGTATAAAAGTTGAGAATTCCTTTTGGATGTTATAACACAGCATGATAAAAAAAAGTGGAAGAGTAGTTAGGAAATGGAGCTTACATATATAGTTCCCATCCTAATAATTCATGTTTCTTTATCCTTCTTATAATATCTGAACAGTTCCACACAATTACAAATATCTACTTAAGTGTGGATTTACATTGCAACATAAATCACTCACCAATAGTTGTTGTGTGCATAGTATAAATTCCCACATGTTGAGCTAGACTACTGGACAAGACAATATTATTGATTTTTTTCAGACCTGAAGATTTTCAGTGTAGATTATGCTTGGAAAGGATGTGGAGTCTCCCAAACATAACTCTTCCCAGTGATGCTGGGGATTCTGCCTGCAAAGCTGTGGTTTCACCCTTAAATCTATAACATTTTCCCCAGCAATACAAAATAAACATTCCCTTAAATTATCATATTCATGAGAAGGATAAAAGAAGCAACAGAGTTAGGATTCTCTAGCAAAATCGAGGCTGGAAACATACAGATGACAATTAGGTATCAGAAAAGAGTTAAAGAGTTTTCAGACTGCCTGGTAGAGGAATCTAGATCTGGTAGCCCTGTAAATAATGCCAACAATGTTTGCAGAGTCACAACAGCTTACCCTGAGCCATGGTGACACAGTGGTTAAAATGCAGTATTGCAGGCTAATTCTGATGACTATCAGCTTGCCTGTTCGATCTTGACCGGCTCAAGGTTGACTCAGCCTTCCATCCTCTCAAGGCCAGTAAATTGAGGACCCAGATTGTTGGGAGAAAATAAGCTGACTCTGTAAACCGCTTAGAGACGGCTGGAATGCACTGTGAGGCAGTATGTAAATCTAAGGCAGTATGCTATTGGTATTCCCTCTACCTTTTTAAAAACAAAACAAAACGTGCTTGATGTAATTTTTCAGATTCTGTGTGGGCTTTCCTTTGAAGTTTGAAAATGAGCAGTTAAAGCCCAGGAGCACATTTATCAGAGTAAAAAGACTTAAACTATTCCATGCCTGAAGTGAAAAGTCAAAATGACATCCCCTCCTCTGCTCATTTAAAAAAAAAACAACCCATATTGGCATAGTAATGATGAATGAAAGCAAACAACAACAACAAAAACAACAACAAAAACAACAAAACCCCAGTCCTTACAACTGATTCAAATGTTACTTGCAGGCACTATTTTATTTTACTTTTGACAAGGCACATCTTGAGAAGGCTGTGGATCTTTACATGCAGGTAAAGAGCTACTTCATTAAATCACCCTTGGGGAACCATGGAGCAGCATATAAAAACTTCCAAAAGACCCAGGGTGTGGGTGTGTGCATAAACTGGTCACAATTAAAAACCTCTCTGATAAAAAATGCCAAAGGTTGAATTGCTGGCAGATCTCTGACATGCTCTATCCATGGTATCAGAGTTTCCTTTTCCCAAATTATGTCGCAATTGCCAAGCGACACTGGGACTTCTAGACGGAGCATTTCACAAGAGAATGATACCACTTTGTAAAACTGTTATTAAAGTGGATGAATCTTAAGAACAGAGCTTTTACAGTGTGTTGCAAAGAGATAAGGGTATTTCAATTACTCTAATGGGTCTCAAGTTTTCAGCATTGCTACCTGCTGTTGCAATTTGTGAACTAATGGACTATAATTCAGGGAAGAAGCTAGAGGATAGTCATTCAACTAGAGTAGTTAAACTTCACAAAGTATACAGGTTCGATTCCTCTCTCTTTGTATGCAAGTATAGGATGCATACAGGCCCTGAAGCTCTTTTCCCTCCCACGTTTATGGGGAAGGGAACTCTGGGAAGAGTGGCGCAGCAGGTAGAGTGCTGTACTGCAGGCCACTGAAGCGGACTGTAGATCTGTAGGTCAGCGGTTCAAATCTCATCACCGGCTCCAGGTTGATTCAGCCTTCCATCCTTCCGAGGTGAGTAAAATGAGGACCCGGATTGTGGGGCCAATATGCTGGCTCTGTTAAAAATACTATTGCTAATATGTGTAAGCCGGCCTGAGTCTAAGGATCAATCAAACAAACAAACACCTCAGTGTTCTTGGTGCTCAACTTTTGGCCAGAAACACTTTACTGTTAGATTATCTATGGTTGACCTATCCAGATTCCTAAGAGGTCAGTAAGGGGCGAGTACAAGTGCACTAGAGTGCCTTCCGTCCCCTGTCCTATTGCTCTCCTATATCTCATATACCTTTCTTCTATTCCTATATCTCTTCTTCTATTCTTTCATTGATATGTTCTATTACTATATCTTCTTTTCTATTATTTCTTAGATATATTTTACTATGAGTATCTCCTCTATAACCTTCATCATGTATTTTACCATGTGTATATAGATATATACCCACTAAAACCCTCATTGTGTATTGGACAAAATAAATAAATAAAATAAATAAATAAATAAATAAAGAGCAGGAACTTATTGTTTTATGGCTCTCTGACAGTTACACTCCCACAAATAGATAAACCTTTTTATGCTCACATACTCTTCATACCTGAGAGGCTCTGCAAATATAGGTAGTTTACAACCACAATTGTACCCAACATTTTGGTTGCTAAGCAAGACATATGCTAAGTGGGTTTTATCTTGCCATAGTTGCCATTCACTGCAGTTGTTAATGAGTAATACAATTGTTACTTGAATTGGTCTTCCTTAGCTTATCAGAAGATCGCAAAGGGTGTTTGTATGAACACGGGCCCCTACTACCATTATAAATGTGAGTCAGTTGCCAAGTGACTATATTTTGATCAGGTGACCTCAAGGATGCTGCAATGCTTGTGTGAAAAACAGTCATCAGTCACTTTTTTTAGTGCCATTGTAACTTTGAATGGTCAAATTATTGTAAATCAAGGATTGTGTAAATCAATGAATACCTATAAATGCTTTTCCGGCATTTATGTCAGGTAGGCTAAGATGTTTCCCATGGCAAAAGTACTGGAAACTTATTGACAGTGTAGATAAGGCTGAATGCAATGGGGTGGATTTGCATGGTCCCATTCCCCTCCCCCCTCCTTGTTTGATGTTATAATGTCCAGTGTGGCTATTTCTATGGAATTTTAGAGCATTAAATCAGTTGTGGGATTCAAATTTTGTTATCACCGGATCTGTGGGCGCAGCTTGGTGGGCATGCCATGGCTTGGTAACCGTAGTAGGTATGACAGAGGAAGGATACTGCAAAATCTCCATTTTCTCCTGATCAGCTGGGACCCAGGAGGCAGAGAATAGATGGGGGCAGAGCCAGTTAGAGTGTGGTATTTACTGGTTGCCAAACTATTCAAAATGCCCACTACCTGTTCTCCAGAATTGCTCAGAACTTGCTGAATCCCACCTCTGCATTGAATGCAATAATATCGCCGGCTGACTTACCGGCCCCACGGCGCTGTTGCGGAAGGGCCGGGCAGACTCGGACCCTTCCGATGGTGGCCGCCATCTTGTTTTCGGCCGAAATCTCGCGAGGCGAGATTTCGGCCGAGAATGCCCTGCCCACGTGGCTGGGCATGACGTCGGGTCCGGGCGGGGCCTGCTGGCCCTATTTAAGGGACAGCAGGCCGGGAAGAAAGCCTTTTCGCCCGGACCTGGTGCTAAGAGCAGACACTTGCTGGTGCTGCTCGGACGCCATTTTGGTTCCCCTCGTGTCGCGGCCGCCATTTTGTGGCCTACCGAGGGGGCGAAAAGTTTTTTTTTGCTGCTCGAAGCGACGTGGAGGCCCTAATCCTCTACACTTGGAGCTGCTTTCAGCGATCCCCCTCGGGCCCGAGGGGGACTGGTAACCTCCTCCCGGCTGGGAGGGGGGCGCGGTGGGGGCGCTTGGTCTGGGGCCCTGGTCTTGGGCGGTTTGGGAGGCCGGATTGAGGCCTTTATAGGCCTACCTGTGCAGGGTGGCTTGCTACTAGCGCCTGAGGGGATAAGAAAAAAGACTAAAATAAAATATTAACATAAAGGGGCCTGGGGGGTAGCAGGGGCTTCTCCCCTTTCCAGTACTAGGCTCTAGGTAGGGCCCAGCGGTGGGGGACCTTTGCCTGATACTCAGTCAGTGGGTTCGGTCCTAGTTTGTTTGGGTTGCTCCCTGCATACTTGGGAAAAGTTGGGATGGCTCCAAAAAAGAGGCCAGCCACTGCCCCTATGGCTCCGCCGGCTGCGCGCCCCAGGAGGGCCCTTAGGCCTTCTGCCCGGGCTCGGGCCAGTAGGGAGGGGACTGCGGGGGTGGTCCCCGAGCAAGGGGGGGTGGTTTCGTTGCCTCCTGCCCCTCAACCTGTTCTTTCTCCTGCCATGTCCTGGGCCAGGGTGTTGGAGAGGCTCGACGAGCTCGAGCAGTGGAGGAGCGGTGCGGGCCCCGGAGCGTCCACCGATCAAGTTCCCGCGGCGTTGGGGAGAGATCCGGCGGTGGCCCAGGCTGGGCAGATGGCTCCGGTCGGACGACAGGCCCCGGCAGGGCCGATGGCGGCTTTCCCGGGCCCTGCAACATTGGGCCCCCCGTGGATGTCATCAACCCCGTACGGGGCAGGTGAGGCTGCACCACACACTACACCGCTGTCCTTTCTTCCTTCCCCCACCCCGGGTTTTCCCCCGGCGGGGGTTGGGAGCGGGTCCAGTTTTTTGGGGTCCTCCACGGGCACCTGCGGGCAGGTATGGGCACAGCCGGGTGCCCCTCCGGGGCCGCCGGCGGCCGGCCCTGCTCCGCTGTCCGGGACGGGTCCCGCGGGGATACCTGCGGTGCCAGGTGCAGGGGGGTGGGTTCCCCCGGCCCCTGCTGTCATGCCCCCTCTCTCCGTTTTGCCCTACCCCCATGGTGCGGGAGTTTTTGGTGTAGCGGCCAACTCGGTATGGGACCCGTTTGTTTGTATTAAAGCGGGGGCTATACCGTGCGGGCTGCCGTCCACCCCTCTAGGATGCCACCTTCACCCGTCGGTCAAGGAGGCTATTTGGCGGGGTGAATACGTGGATCTTTTTTCGCTTTTGAACCGAGAGGTTCCCAAGCAGGAGAAAGAGATTGTCCCGGGGGAGAAAACGAAGAAGACCAAGGTAACGAAATGCTTCAGCTCCTGGCTGTATGCTTTTCTTACTTATGGGTCTGTGGTGATTCAACGGCAGCCGGCTATGGCCTCTGCCATGTTTAAGTATATAGACTTGATTGCTAGGGCCCACTTCGAATATAAGGGCACCATATGGCGCCATTATGATAAGGGTTTCCGTATGAGGATGGCGGTTGAGCCTAACTTGCCATGGGATATGGTGGTCCCGGACCTGTGGTTCCGGGCCACGCATATGTCTGGAAAGGAAGGGTGCGAGCGTACGGATAGTGGGCACTTCATGGAGGAGGAGCCTGGCGCGGCTTCGCCGGCCAAGGCGGCTCCTGGTGTGGCTGGCAAGGGGGCCTCGCCCGCTTGTCATGAGTTTGCTGCAAAAGGGGCGTGTTTTCGTCCCTTTTGTAAGTACAAGCATGCCTGCGGGAATTGTGGGGGGTCCCATGCAGCTTCAGTCTGTCCCCGCCCCAAGAAAGGGGCGGAGAAGAAGGGTGGGGGTCCAGGAAAACCTCCCCCGCCAACTGGGGGAAAAGGGGCCCAGCCCAATTAATGTATCTGTGCTCGAGGGTTGGTTGTTCGACTACCACCCTCGCCCGAGAGCCGAGTTGCTCTTGAGGGGCTTCTCCGAGGGATTTAGGATCCCTTATGTGGGCGTTAGGAGGGCTTTCATGTCCGACAACCTCAGGTCGGTTGTCGGACATGAGGACATTGTACGGGCTAAGATTCAAAAGGAGGTGGCTGAGGGCAGGGTCCTTGGGCCTTTCCCGGAGCCGCCCTTTTCGAATCTTAGAGTGTCCCCCCTGGGGGTGGTCCCCAAAAAGGCGAGTGGTGAATTTAGGTTGATTCACCATTTGTCTTTTCCAAAAGGGGAGTCAGTGAATGACTTTATTCCTGACGAGCTTTGTTCTGTCCGGTACGCATCCTTTGATGCGGCCGTGGCCATGGTTAGGGAGTGTGAGGTGGGAGCCCTTATGGGTAAATGCGACATTAAGTCGGCATTTCGGCTCCTCCCCATTCACCCAGGCGACTTCGAGCTTCTGGGCTTCCATTTCGAAGGTGGGTTTTATGTGGATAGGGCATTGCCTATGGGCTGCTCTGTTTCCTGCTCCCTGTTTGAGAGCTTTAGTACCTTCCTGGAGTGGGTGCTCAGGAGGCGTAGTGGCCTGGGTTCCGTCGTTCATTACCTTGATGATTTCTTGATGGCCGGGCCTGCGCAATCGGAGCAATGCTTTGCTTTGATGCGGGACTTCGAAGCCCTTTGTGCTCAATTGGGGGTGCCTTTAGCCCCCGAGAAGACCGAAGGCCCTGCCACCAGGATTACCTTCCTTGGTATTGAATTGGATTCAGTGGAGCAATCTTCCAGATTGCCCCTGGATAAGTTGATTAAAATCAGGTCCAAGCTTGAGGCGGTCTTGGGCTGCAGGAAGGTTACTCTTCGGCAGCTCCAGGAGTTGGCCGGGATTCTTAATTTCGCCTGTCGGGTAGTGGTGCCTGGTAGGGCCTTCTCTCGCCGGTTGTATGATGCGATGAAGGGGCTAAGTTTGCCCCACCATCGTACCCGCTTATGTGCAGGGGTCAGGGCTGACCTCTGCGTGTGGCGGGAGTTTTTGGAACGTTTCAACGGGTTGTCGTTCTGGCGGCAGGAGCTTCTTTTGGAAGCGGAGCTGCAGCTGTGTTCCGACGCCGCAGGGACTTGCGGTTTTGGGGTAGTTTTAGGTGACCAGTGGCTGGTCGGCATGGCCTCCGGAATGGAGTGCCTGTTCATTGGTTAAGGACTTGACCTTTTTGGAGCTTTTCCCCTTAATAGTGGCCTTAGAGCTCTGGGGAGAGCAGTTCAGGGATAAGACTGTGCATTTTTGGTGTGACAATCTAGCGGTTGTCCATGTTGTGAACGCCCTGTCCTCTAAGAGTGACAGGGTGATGCGGCTTGTCCGCCATTTTGTGCACAGGTCCTTGTCTTTGAACGCCTTGTTTTTGGCTAGGCACGTCCCTGGTTTAGATAACGGGGTGGCTGACGCCTTGTCCCGTGGTCAGTTGTCCAGGTTTCGGACCCTGGCCCCGTGGGCCCGAGAGTCGCCAGAGGTGTTTCCAGCCCACCTGTGGAGCCTGGGCGGGCTCTCGAGAGCTGGAGAGACGAGGCCTCCAGGGCGATCGCCTTATCGGTAGCTCCTAGCACCCTGCGAGCTTATCAGCGTGCAGGTAAGGAGTTTGGGGATTTCAGGCTGGGTAAGGGTTACCCCCATTGCTGGCCTGCCCCGGTTGAGCACCTAGCTTAATTCTGTGTCCTGCTGAAGGGGCGTGGCCTTTCAGTGAGGACTATCAGGGCTAGGTTAGCCGGCCTCGCCTTTCTGTCCAAGGCGCGGGGGTTTGGTGATTTTTCGGGTGATTTTCGCATCCGGAGGATGCTGGAAGGCTGGGTGAGGGAGCGACAGGGGTTCCCCTCCAACACTCGTCAGGCCCTGACGGTTCAGCAGCTGTCTCTGATTAATCAGACGTTTGACAGTCTGTGTGCCTCTCTTTACGAGGCTCGTCTGTTTAGGGCAGCGACTTGTGTTATGTTTTTTGGGGCCCTCAGGGTCAGCGAGGCAATGGCCTCCTCGCAGTCTGACTTGTCGCTCCGCGCCTTCCAGCTCGCTGATCTGACCTTTAGACAGGGGGGTGTCTCTCTTTTGGTGAGACACTCCAAGACAGATCAGTTACACAGAGGGGTTAGACTTGAACTTAGCGCAGCCACCGATAAGTCTGTTTGCCCGGTGGCTGCTTTGCAGCAATTTTGTGTTTTGCGTGGGTCAGGGTGTGGGTACCTTTTTCTACACCAGGATGGCACCCACCTGACCCGGTATCAATTCTGGGCGATAGTGTCTAAGGCAATGTATCAGGTAGGCATGGATCCCGCCGGCTATGGAACGCATTCGTTCCGTATCGGCGCTGCCACTAGCGCGGCACTTTCTGGTTTCCCGGCCCAACGGATTCAGGAGATCGGCCGCTGGCGGTCAGCGGCATATTTGGGTTATGTTAGGCCCGCTGAGGATTCTGGGCAGGGTTTAGGCTAGGTAACCTCTCTGTGTGTGTCCTCTTCCAGGTTCCCAGTCCAGGCAGAAACCGACGGCGCTGCTGTGTGGCCACAGCATGGTCTTCTGGGCCGGCCGCTCCGCAGCCAGAAGCGCCATCGGGACCCAGCTGTCGTTGGGACGGTGGGTCAATATTGTTTGGATGGGCCGGAGGGGTATGCGGTGGGAGGGGCTCCTACAGACGTTGCTGGGTACTCAGCATCTCAGGGCGGTACCCGGCGCTGCTGGGCGGGCGGCTACCCAGGGTCGCGCCCAGATGGGACTGGGTGGTCGGCAGCCCATAGCCGCACCCAGATGGCTGGTCTTGCACCTCGGTGGCAATGACCTGTGCCTGCTTGGCGGTCTACCGTTGATCGTCCAGGCGCGCGAAGACCTGCGGTGGCTTCGCACGGTATGGCCCACCACGCAAGTGGTGTGGTCAGAGATCCTTCCAAGGATCGTTTGGAGGGACGCCATTTCCCTTAGGGCCATACACCGGGTTAGGCGTAGGGTGAATAAGGCCGTGGGAAAAACTGTCAAAGAATTAGGTGGGGTTGTAGTGGCCCATCCCCTCATCACTGTAGATCGGCCGTGGCTTTACCGGGCCGATGGCGTTCACCTGTCAGAACAGGGGAACGCCATTTTCTTACAGGACCTGCAGAGGTCTCTGCGTGAGCTGGCGCAGATAGAGGGGGGAGTCGGGGGGCCAAGATAGAGATCTGACCCCCGCTCCGTGGCAGGTTAGGGGCGGAAATCTGGGTGGTTTCAGCAACTGCGCGTTCTCCCTTGGGCATCTTTGGGGATGATTGACAGGTTCTCTCCAAGCCCATGGTGGGTGCTACCTGCGCACTTGGGGGGAACCTGTCTTTGGGTCCCGCCATTGAAGTCCCAGGGTAGGGGTGAGCCGGCGGGACCCCCCTCATGCGAGTGTATGGCAGGGTCTCAGGTGAGGGAGAGGTCCCTCACCTGGACCAGCATCGACTACGCCCATAGTTGCCCAGGAATGTTGACCTTTTACGTCATTTCCACCCCGGAAGTGTTTGTTTGACCCTGCAGGTCCACTGTTTCCGGGTCATAGTTGAGTATGTTGATTTATGCAAATTTATGCTAATTCATGCTAATTTAATTAATAAATTATGCAAATTTATTATAATAAAAATGACCCAAGTTTAAATCCAGCTCTTGTGTCCGAGTCGTTACTCCGTCTCTTCTGCAATATCGCCGGCTGACTTACCGGCCCCACGGCGCTGTTGCGGAAGGGCCGGGCAGACTCGGACCCTTCCAATGGCGGCCGCCATCTTGTTTTCGGGCGAAATCTCGCGAGGCGAGATTTCGGCCGAGAATGCCCTGCCCACGTGGCTGGGCATGACGTCGGGTCCGGGCGGGGCCTGCTGGCCCTATTTAAGGGACAGCAGGCCGGGAAGAAAGCCTTTTCGCCCGGACCTGGTGCTAAGAGCAGACACCCACCCGCCCTTCCCTATTTTGCAGTGTGCCTAGTGGGTCGCCTTCGGGGGCCGAATGGGAATTTTTTGCAGCCTCGCCCATTAGGCCAGGCTGTTTTTTCGCCCATTCCACACTGAGGAGATGGATGTGCGGTTAGGGGGTGTTTGCATTTAATTAGGTTAATTGGCTTACCTCTGGTCATTGGGTAGGCAGGTTAGGGGCGGAAATCTGGGTGGTTTCAGCAACTGCGCGTTCTCCCTTGGGCATCTTTGGGGATGATTGACAGGTTCTCTCCAAGCCCATGGTGGGTGCTACCTGCGCACTTGGGGGGAACCTGTCTTTGGGTCCCGCCATTGAAGTCCCAGGGTAGGGGTGAGCCGGCGGGACCCCCCTCATGCGAGTGTATGGCAGGGTCTCAGGTGAGGGAGAGGTCCCTCACCTGGACCAGCATCGACTACGCCCATAGTTGCCCAGGAATGTTGACCTTTTACGTCATTTCCGCCCCGGAAGTGTTTGTTTGACCCTGCAGGTCCACTGTTTCCGGGTCATAGTTGAGTATGTTGATTTATGCAAATTTATGCTAATTCATGCTAATTTAATTAATAAATTATGCAAATTTATTATAATAAAAATGACCCAAGTTTAAATCCAGCTCTTGTGTCCGAGTCGTTACTCCGTCTCTTCTGCAATATGTAAACATACTTTCAGAATCCCCTGTGATGAGAATGTTCAATATATTGCAATAAGACAAAAAAAGATTTTTAAAATGATATCCCCGCCCCAACTATGGTTTGTTTGTATGATGTTTATTTGAATGGCCCAAATGTGCATTTTAGTGCATTTTACTTGAAATAAAACAAAAAGGGACAGAATAACAATTCATGCAGGTCAGTATTTTTCAGACTCATTATATATTAGTAGAAGACTATAAACATTAGTTATTTTAGATCATATTGCAAGGCCTATCATATTCTGACAGCATTCTGGTTTCATACAGTGTGTTGCAATGATGGCATATAGATTTCTGGGTAGGAGACCAAGTGAAGAGGAATATCTCAAACTTCCTTATTCTGAACAACACAACCCATACAATTGCACAGTTCCTAAAAAATTGAAATGCTCAGTGAGTTAATTCCACTTTGAATACATAAAGCAACTGCAGAAACTACCCCAAGCTTTATTTATCTCTAAATAACACCTTCATAATTTAAGGGAACCGGCATTATTTATTCAAAAGTGGGTTTTGCTTTTGCTTTTTTATCTCAGATGACTTGTAAGCTCTAGCAGGATTTACAGTGTGCTGGATTTTTGTTTTTTTTTATATCCCCTGCAAACATATGCACTAGATGGCCCTCAACCTCACCTGGCAGAATGACAAGTACCAAAATCTAACTTCATAGTAAGGATTACTATGGAGATGACAGCCCCGCGGGGTCCCACTCAACCAAGCCCTGTTCTCACATGATAAGCACCCCTTTCAACAGGATTTTCCAGCCAAGCTCATGGCTTTTAACATAGATCCATGTCTGCAAGGCATCCACCTCTTTAATGTAGAAGTTCATATATGGTTTTTTCAAGTTGTAAAGATATGAATGGTCTCAGGGGGGCTTTTGTATGAGTCAGTAACAATATGGAAACAAACACACAGGCAAAGAAGAAGAAGAAGAAGAAGAGCCAGCCATGATAATTCTGGGTTAACTGATGAAGGAGGAGAGGCCGCATGATATCTCAATTATGGAGCTCTAAGCCCATCAGCAAATTAGAAAGCTTCCCTTTTATTGGCCAAGGAAGGTTTATTCCACGTAGAAGGAAAATGTGAGTGATGGATGCTGCTGGTTCGAACCGGTAGTTCCAACCAGCAGATGGAACCGCCCCTGCCCCTTGCCCCACCACTATCTCTTCCTATATCACCTTGTTTTTGAAGCCGCACACATGCATGGAAGGCCATGTGCATGCATGGAAGGCTGCACGCATGTGCACAGGCTCATATTTTCAATGCTGGGCAAACCAGTTGCTACATTATGCTCTGCTAACAATATATTAAGACTCAGTAGCTTGTGCAATATTGATTATCTAAATCAGTGATGGCGATCCTTTTTTTCCCTTGGGTGCCAAAAGTGTATGCGCACACACTATCGTGCTGGCGCAAGTGCTCACACCCATAATTCAATGCCTGGGGAGGCAATTTTCACCCTCTGGAGGCTTTCTGTAGGCCAGAAACAGCCTGTTACCCAACTTCTGGTGGGCTCAGTTTTTCACCCTCCCCATCTCCCGAGATGTCCTCCAGAAGTCCAAAATGCCCTCCCAGAGCCTCCGTGCGAGAAAAAAATCAGCTGGTGAATGCGCTCATGTGTGCTGGAACTGAGCTAGGCAACAGCTCATGTGCTGGCAGATATGGCTCTGCGTGCCGCCTGCGGCACCCGTGCCATAGATTCGCCATCACTGATCTAAATGGTTAGTCAATGTGGAATTAGAAATAAAGGAAGTTCACACTTAACATTGGTAATTGGGACTGGAATTTCAAGCAATGCAATAGTAAAATCTAACTACACATGATCATGCTGCTTAATGACAGCAGTTCTAGCACTCCTGGTTGTGATTGTTAAGCAAATTACCGTAGTCATTAAGCAAGGACATCACGTGGTCATCATTTACAATTTCTTTCCAGCTTCCCTTTGCTTGTTGAAAGTTAGCACTCAAGGTCGCAAAAGGCAAACCTTGTGACTATAGGGATACTGAAGCGCTTGTTAATATGAAGACTGGTGATAAGTATCCTTGTTCAGCACCGTTGTAACGTTGAACAGCCAATGAGTGATTGTTAAGTGAGGAACACCTTGAATTTCAATCCAATCTTCTTTTACATTAGTCTTGTGTAAACTGAGAGTTGATATTGAGAGCCAACAGCAATGTGGGAGACAATTTAAAATATCTTCAGGTTTCCTATTACAAAAAGCTGATTTTTGCTTTCATCTGAAATCGGAGCAATTATCAGATTTCTGACATCATAAGAGAAAATGATTAACCCTATAACAGAAACTACTATTATATTATAAAGAAAATATATGTGTAAATGCATGAAAAGACACTCAAATAATCAAAGCACTCCCCTAAACCCTGAACATAAATGATTTGTACTGTAATCTGACCTCCTGTTACCTTCTCCATTTTATTCCCAGACGTCACATTCATCTGGGCTGGGACATCCTTTCATTCCTGCCATAAACTAATTAAGTGACTTCTAAAGATGTATTATGTAGGAGAATCATTCCCTCAGTTACCTTGCAGCTGCAGCAAGTCCTGGTTACAGTCCAATTTGAAGGATGCTGCCATCTCAACCGCGGGCCTGTGAAAAGCCCGACCCCTGGAAACACAGGTCATAGTTCAAAAGCTCATCAAGGAGCAGACAGCTGCTTTTATAGGAGGTTGTGGTTTGAAATCAGGACTATTGGCGAAGAGTTCACCATCTGGCTGAAGGAAGATATCTTAGGCTGATGATCCTCTTCTGGAAAATACTGGCATAAACTCAAAACTGCAAAAAGTGGCAAAAAAGTAGCATTTCTAATATCATTTGCAAGAATTCAGCAACTGCTTCCAACAAATTCTATGCAGGGATATCTGTATGTAAAGATATTTAGATCAAGCACAAGAAGCTTTGTACACAGACTTTCTATCTGTATTTTACAGAGAGAGAGAAAGAGAGAACTGGAAAGAAAGGAAAAATAATACAAATAGGAAATATATAAGACCACCTCTTAGATTAAACGAACTATTTAAAATATTAAGCATATGCATTTAAGGGAAGCCGATTATATTCTCTAAGGGGGAAATGAGTTGATAAAAACATTCAAAAAGTCAGTCTGAGTAGAAAATCCAACAGTGACTGAATGCAGAATTTCAACTGAATCTGGAGCATGAAGAGTATGATTTATATCAAGGGATGAGGAGAGTAATTAAATGATAAACATTCAAAGATTCCTTAAGGCAGTCACACCACACTGGCCTCACCAGACTGAATGATAATCCCCATGATCCTATGCCATAAACCTTAATATCCAGCTTTGACTGGAATTGATGTAAAGCATCCTGAGAGTATCTATCACATTGCCTTTCTGGAAAGCTAGCAGATTAAATGTGGACAGCATAGTCCCCTTTCCATTCAATGCAATCCATATGCCAATGAATCAACCCACATCCCTTTCTTAATAATGCCGTGCACATTATCATTTCCTTTTGTGGCACATCAAGTACTATCTCACATGATTATTGTT
Organism: Erythrolamprus reginae; assembly: GCF_031021105.1. NCBI lineage: Eukaryota > Metazoa > Chordata > Lepidosauria > Squamata > Dipsadidae > Erythrolamprus > Erythrolamprus reginae. The sequence continues at coordinate 143,982,379 of NC_091951.1, read as the reverse complement.
TCAGCCAAAGCAGTAATGTCTATAATTGTGATCTTCAGGATATGACTGCTGCCAAGTCCCGTCAGCTGCAGTATTTGTGACCTACAACAAGGTCCAAAATTTTAAGTCCCATCTCAATTTTCCACATAACTCAGAGCTTGAAGTATCATGGATGGGGAGCCACACACAGGAAGCAATATTCCACAGCTGCTTCCAGCTGCTGGAATAGGCTTCCCTCCCAGTCCTTTTAAGAAACCAAGAACTTTCCTATGGTTTAGATTCAGAATAACAAAATAATACAATAACAGAGTTAGGAGAGATGTTGGAGATCTTCTAATCAAACAGACACCCTATACCAGTGATGGCAAAACAATGGCACAGGTGCCACAGCTGGCACACGGAGCCATATCTGCTGGCATGCAAGTCATTGCTCTAGCTCAGCGCCAGCATGTGTGTGCCGGCCAGTTGATTTTTGGCTTGCACAGAGGCTCTGAGAGGGCGTTTTTAGCTTCCAGAGAGCCTCTGGGGGAAGCCTTTGGAGCCTGGGAAGGGTGAAACATAAGCCTACTGGGCCCACCAGAAGTTGGGAAACAGGCCGTTTGTGGCCTCCAGAGGGCCTTGATGGATGGGGGAAGCTGTTTTTGCCCTCCCGAGGCACAGAATTATGAGTGTGGGCAATTGTGCATGCGCGATAGCACCCAGCCATGCTCTTTCAGCACCTGAGGGGAAAAAGGTTTGCCATCACTGCCCTATATCATTTCAAATGGCTATCCAATCTCTTTTTAAGGGATGGAGCACCCACAACTTATGATTGGCATAACTGGTTTATTGTTCACACTGTCAAGACATTACTCTTTAGTTGTAGGTTGCTTCTCTCCTAGATTAGTTTCCATCCATTGTTTCTTCTCTTGCCCTCTGAGACTTTGGAAAATAGTTTGAAAATAGGCTCTTTTGTAGGAGCCTCACAAATATGAAGCATTGCTATCACGTTGCCTCTTGTCTTTCTTTTCACTAGACTAGACATACCCAAACCCTTCAACCGTTCTTCGCACATTCTTCATATTCTTTCCATCCCAGTTTTATTTGTGGACAAATTAGCATTTATAATGCAAATTCCCAGGTCCAACATCTCAAGAAATGCAATCATTAATCCCTCACAGTTTCAGATGAAAACAGTGCACAGAACTATCTTTCAGCTGTTCATACTGCCTTTAAGCTGAAGGAATTTGCTCCTTTAGTAAATAGCGGCAGCCTTAAAAAAAAGAAAGGTGAAATGTAAACACCTGTGTACAAAGTAGATATTATGGTTTGACTGACAGGATTGTGGAATTCTAGTAAGCAAGACAAGTCAGTCCATGGCTGGTTCAACAAAGGAACAGGAACAAAGCAGTTCCTTCTGAAACAGCCTTTTGCTCTAATATGCTTTTATTAAGACAATTTCTCTACCCGCTGCTGCCACCACTGGAGTACTGTGTTGTTCTCATGCACTTTAACACAACCCAAATAAGATTTTCTCATTCTCTCCCCCCCCCTCAAGGTTTTATACAAAGTCACATTACATGCACCGAAAGGGTTGGGGAAGACTTCACCTGCTACTGAACTCTGTCTTCTCAATAGACTTGTTCATCAGTTCCTTAAATCAATGAGACCATTGTGAATTTCTCCCCTCCCTGTCTCTCTCTCTCCCCAACTCCCTTGTGAACCTGGGAACTTCACAGCCATGAAACCAAGAGAGCTGCTGCAGGCCTTCACATTTCTTCTAATATTCAACCCACATAAGGAACTGTCCTTATAGGTGCTGGAGCTTCTAAAACCACAAGTCAGGGATTTAAAGAAGTGTGTTTGTAAGGGATCTGCCTTACTTCAAGAGGGATCGGGAGCTTTGTTCCCCTTGAGTCCACATGTGTTGCAATTTTTATCCTGATCCATAAGCAAATAGAAAGGCTTTAATTGACTAACAGGCAGATTTCCTGGAATGACAGTAGGTTTTACTACTGTTGTTGCTGCTGAAGAGTTTAATCATATTTACTTAGTATTTGCCCCAGTGTTACTATAATCTTCAATTGAAAAAGCAACACGGAGACCTTTCTGGTATTTTTTCTTTTTTGGCTTTTCTTAAAAAAACCCTTTTCTTTCATCTTTCCTGACTGTAGTAGCTACCCTTCATAATCTGCTTAAAACTGTAGGGGTCACTGTTGTCTTCTTGTGTTAATTAAAATGAAAAGCAAACTTGAGGCTGATGTTACAGATTCTGCTGTCTAATTGCACATTCCTAACACTAGGTTCTGCTAATATATTTTAGCATAAATATGCACAGACCGCATTAGTCTAGTTTAATTGTGTTGAGCCTCATTACAAACGAGTCTTTTGTGCTGACTATCAGAAAGTTTGGAAAGATACATGCACAATAAGCAAAAAGTTTAGGCTGGCTAGAGCAGGGGTTCTAACTTATCTCACTGCCAGTTTGCTTCCTCCCATGCTGCGTGAGCGTGCACGCGCAGTGCCAAAAAGAATATTTAAAAATCCCCCCTCCCCAAAAAAGATGGTGGCACCTATGTATCGGGTCTGTGACACTATCGTGATGTCATCAGCAGTTTGCTACCAGTTCAAGTGAACCGGTCTGAATCAGAAGGAACCCACATCTGGCTAGAGTATGTATGGGAAGAGCGGGTGTGCTTTAGGTCCCCTCAATTAAACATTGTCATCTTGTAGGACATAAGAAATGGACCTTCTCTGTTGATGCTCCCCCCAACCTGTGGGACATATGGTAAGTTCCCTATTTTCTTGGTGTTCCAGAAGGTCCTTAAAAGTTGGCTCTGTTCATAATTAGTATGTTTGTGAGGCTCCTATCATGTTTTATTTTTAGAGTTCTTTTTAGGGAGCTGCCATAATATATTTAAATCATCATTTTAATTTTATTTATTTATTTATTTATTTTGTCAAGCACTTATAAGATTACAGAAAAAGTATAAACATGTTTGTGCATACATGCAATGTATACACATGGGTATGAATACATGAGATGATTACTAATACATGGAGACATTAGGACAGGGATGGTAGGCACATTGGTGCAATTATGAACACCCCTTACTGACCTCTTAGGAATTCAATTCAATTCAATTCAATTTATTAGGGGTGAGGTGAACGATAGATAGGCTAAGGTTAGCATTTTGGGGTTTGGGGAAGAAACTACAGCATCAGGTAATGCATTCCAGGGATTGGCCACTCTGTTGCTAAAGATGTAATTTCTACAATTGAGTTTGTAGCAGTTTACTTTAAGTTTGTATCTATTGTGTGCTCCTCTATTGTTGTGGTTGAAGCTGAAGTATTCATTGACAGGACATTGAAGCAGATTATTTTGTGAGCTACACTTAGGTCAGACCGAAGGAGGTGTATTTTCATTCTAGAAAATGTTCAAAATATACTGAAGAAAATGGGGTTGATCTCCACATTTAACATTTTTGTTGAAGAAGCATCTCTAGCTTTTATCATGAAAGTTATAATTCAGAAATTTCCTTTCCTTCATACTGTTAAAAAGATTGAACTACTTCTAACATAACGGACTTTGAAGAAGGAAGAAAAACACGTTTTGTAATTCCAATCTTCAAAATGTATTTCAGAAGAAACTTGAAAAATATTGATATTTGATTGTTACTCCCAAACACCTGAGTTTCCACTCACTAAAACTCTGATAAAGAAGTTTGAAATTAATCTGAGGTCATTTTATATATCTCAAAATGTAGTCAAAACCAAGTTCTCCTGGTATTCACTTTCTTTTCTTTCATCTGATCAACAGAAAGGGCAAAAATAGCCATTCAACCTTGGGATGTAGCCTTGGGAGCTATCATCAATGGTTTAGTAACAGAAATCCTACCCCATAACTCAGTGTTTTTCAACCAGTGTGCCGTGGCACACTAGTGTGCCGCGAGACATGGTCAGGTGTGCCGCGAAGCTCAGAGAGAAAGAAAGCAAGAGAGAGAGAAAGAAAGAGAGAGAGAGAAAAGAAAGAAAGAGAGAGAGAAAGAGGGAGAGAGAAAGAAAGCAAGAGAGAGAGAGGGGGGAGGGAAGGAGAGAGAGAAAGACATAGAGGGAGGTAGGGAGGGAGAGAGAAAGAGCAAAAATGAGAGGGAGGAAGGAAGAGAAAGAAAGAGGTATGGAGAGAGAGAGAAAGAGGAAGGAAGGGAGAGAAAGAGGGAGGGAGAAAGAAATAGAGTGAAGGGGCGGAAGAGAGAGAGAGAAAAAATTTTTGTCCAAACTTTTTTACCACCACCCCCGCTCAATGTGCCCCAGGGTTTCGTAAATGTAAAAAATGTGCCGCGGCTCAAAAAAGGTTGAAAATCACTGCCATAACTAAAGGGCATGCAACAAAATGCTAATTACTCCCTCCATGTTTCCAATACAAGTATTTGTGAAAATACTGATTTGCAGAAACCAAAGATAAAACTTTGTTATACAAAAAGAAGATTGAGTACTGTATAACAAATGTAACAATAGAAATGAAATTTCCAGTCACTTCCTAGTCACTAAGCTGCTATTCCTCTTTGAATTTAAAAGCCTCTCTGAGCTGTGCAAGTAAAATTGTAATGTAATGGTAATGTTGAAAGCAGATATTCTTCCCAGTAGCTGCTACTAGAGTTGGCTATTACTACAGTGCAATGATGGCAAACCCTTTTTTCCTCGGGTGCCAAAATAGTGCGTGTATGTGTCCACACCCATATTCAATGCCCTCCCACGCCCCCAGTTCCCCATTTCCTGGTGGGCCTGGTAGGTTCATTTTTCGCCCCCCAGAGGCTTTCTTGGAGCTTGGATAGGACAAAAATGCCCCTCACTTCCCCTGAGAGGCCCTCCAGAAGCCAAAAACACCCTCCCAGAGCCTCCATGTGAGCCCAAAAATCACCTGTGGCATTCGCCATCATGACTATAGTGGCTATCTTGGGGAACTGTTTATGAATAATGCACTGTATTTGCTTTTTAATATGTTAAGTTAGTATACCAATACAAATATTTTTCCCAGTAGGGGAATAGAATCTGTCATGTCTATTCCTGATTGAACACATGCCCAAAATTATAAGTACAGTATAGATTTTCATTTGAAATAAAAATTTACATTTCAGATAAATCTTTATTTTAAAAAAATCAGGTGTGTATTTGGTCAGAATACACACCTGATTTAAAACTTTAAAAAACCCTGCATATTTTCTTACAACTGTACAGGTATAAATTTTGAACCAGATTCCCACCCACCCCATTAATGTTGATGTTGGGGTAATGTTGCCTCCTGCCAACAACAGAGAGGAAATGTGGATGACCTACCAGCAGGTACCTTTATTTAACATCACACCAAGTCAAAACTAAGGACATGGTGTACTAAAGGCCTATCTATAAGAAAAAAAGTTCTAAATGGATAGAATGCATTACTGTACACAAGACTCAAGAGCATGCAGAAATTCAATTGTCCACAAGATGCCATTTCTTTTTTAAAAGGTGGGGGCGGGGAAGGAATTGTATTTTGAGAGGGGAAAAAAGTCCTTAAAAAGGTACCATATTTTCAGAGTATAAGACGCACTGGTTTATAAGACGTGCCAAGATTTCAAAGAGGTAAGTAAGGGGAAAAAGTGTTCATCCTCCCCAGATCCCAGAAGTATTCTGAAAGCCTTCCAAACCCCCAGCACACCCCATTTTTTAAAAGAACAGTTCCATTTTTCTGTTTTGGCAAAACACAGGGCAAGCAGAGGGTCTGAGAAATATGCAGAACGCTTCAAGGGGCTGAGGAAAGGAAAAAAATGCCTGTTTTTGGAAAACATTGCATGCTTATCATCTATTTGTTTTGCAAAAACAAAGTCTGTGGAGAGGGGCGGCATACAAATCTAAATAATAAATAAATAAATAATAAATAAAAATTGGGAAGCCTGAAGGGGAAAAAATGGCCCCAATTTTGCAAAAAAATGCCTCATTTTTCACCAATTCTTTTTGCAAAAATGGGGCTGTTTTTGTCTTTCCCCAGCCCCAGGAGCATTCTTCAGGCCTCCTAAACCCTCTGTGCACCCTATTCTTGCAAAAAAACCAAACAAACCCAAGCCCATTTTCCGCAAAATAAGATGCAGGTACTGGGCTTCTGGAGGCCAAAAATGTCTATATTTAGTGTATAAGACGCACTGATATTTCCACCCTCTTTGGGGAGGGTGGTGCACTTTATACTCTGAAAAATATGGCAGGTTGATAAATATAATTAATGGTGATGTGCACATTGTTAGACCCGTGCCCCTCCTGTCTGGCTTTGGCCAGCAGGGAGGTGATACGAGGCTGGCTCCAGGGGCTCCAGGCTTTGGTTAATGCCCCCTTGATGGAGGGGTCCTTCCTGCAACCATTAAAGGAAGCAGTTGTAAGGCCCCTCCTCAAGAAGCCTTCCCTGGATCCAGCAGAATTAAAGTCCTTTGGTCCAGTCTCCAACCTATCCTTTGTGGGAAAGGTTGTAGAGAAAAGTGGTGATGCTCCAGCTCCTATGGTCATTGGATGAAACAGATTATCTAGACCCTTTTCAATCAGGGCGGCTTATAACATGTTAGCAATAGCACTTTTTAACAAAGCCAGCATGTTGCCTCCACAACCTGGGTCCCCATTATTCCAAATCATCATCATCATTATCATCATCATCATCCTCTTCATAACATTTTTTTCAGATTTTTTTCATTCCAGTTATCGTCTTCCTGAAGAGAGGTACCTAGGTACTTTTTCTGCACACTAGGTCCCTGAAAAAGTAATCCTTTAAAATTTTAGCTGAGCCTCCAATTCCCAGGAATCTAATCGCTAAAATATTAGCAGATGAATGTTCTCAAAGTGAGGTTTCAGGAAAAGCATTTTAGAAGAGCAGTGGCATCAAAGTGACCCATACCATATGAAACACAATATGTAATTATTCTGTAAAGGCGCAAGTTTCTGAGAAACTCACTGTTTACAGGTAACAAATATTGTGCCACTGAGATCAATATCCAACTTGTAGACTTGTAACTAAGCTAGGACAGGTTACAACATTAAAGTCAAATTTTGCAAGTATCAGAAAACCTACCATAGGCGGTTTTCTCTATGAGCCATTCTTGAGTCTAGTGACTTCATGAATGAGTCCTTACAAGTTTCATGGCAAGATGTACAGAAGTGGTTTGCCCTGTCTTCTTCCTGGGGCTGAGAGTGATTGACCCATAGTCACCCAGCTGGCTTTCATGGAACTTTGAACTCACTGTCTCTTGCTTTCTAGCCTGTACCTTGACCTAACTGGTTCTCACTGTATTTGTGCCAACAATCAACAAACAAGATCATGATCAAAAGTAAAAGAATGCTTCAGCAATAAACCAATGCTCTTGAAAAACACATTTCCCAATGTACTTTCAAATATAGCCAAAAGCCAGCCTTCACATTTTGTTCCTCTTGTAGTACAACCTGAAAAGGAACCATATGAAGTATGTACATTCCTGATGTGTAGTGGTGTTGGTAACAAATTAAACCACATTGTTACACAACATTTTCTCTCAAGACACATTATGATAGCCTGTGGTAAAGAAGAATGGAGGTGTATTCTAAGAAAAGGGTTATTGTTTGAGTTTCCCTTTATTGTATGATGGATGCAGTGAAACTGCCCACACACTGAAATGTTTCTCAAGATCAACACATCTATCTAAAAATCATGAAAACTTCAAAAAATATTTTTTACTAAATGTGTATTGGCTTCTGCATTCTTATGCTGACATTTCTGAAACTGCATGCAAAAGTTATTTCCTCTGCAAGATATTAGGGACCACATATTGCCTCACTTATCCCAATGACCGGTTAGAGCCCACAGATCTGGCCTTCTCCGGGTCCTGTCAGCCAAGCAACATTGCCTGGCAGGGCCCAGAGGAAGGGCCTTCTCTGTCGCAGCTCTGACCCTTTGGAATCAACTCCCCGCAGAGATTTGCGCCACCCTCACCCTCCTGGCTTTTCATAAGGCCCTAAAAACACATCATTGCCAGCAGGCTTGGGGCCATTGAGCACTGCCTTCATGCTCCAGCTGATGGTATGAATGACTGATTATGAATGAATGTTAGTTAAATGTTTTTTATTACGTGGGATTTTAGATTAGATTTTATATTGTTTTTAGGTTTTATATTGGGCTTCTCCGATTTTGTATTGCATTGATTTTATTATGTATTGAGCCTTGAGTCCGCAGGAGAAGGATGGCCTAGAAATCCAATTAAATGAATAAAATAAAATTAAGATTGCATTGAAGGCAATGAAATATATACAATGTTTCTTTAGGATCACAAGATAAGTGGTTTCACTGAATAACTGCCAGAAATTATGTCCATGCAGTGTCTTCAAAATCAGGTGTTTATTTTTCAAGTCTAGAAAAAAGTACTTAAAATATATGTGAACCCAAAAGCCTCAGAACTTTTGTAAAATTGGATAACTGCACAGTTAAGAAAATACCTTTCTACAGACAGGCTCAGGTTTCAGGAATAAAAAGTTTTTATTCTCTAAAAATAATCTATATATCAAAGCCTCCATAGGATTAAAGGCACATAAATTGGCATCCACTCATACAACATTCTTCCATTTTTCATTGCAACAGAAAATTATTTGCGACAGAACCTTCTTTTAGCTAAGTGATTATATCTGCAATCACATTGAATTTAATAGTCCAATTGTGAAGTCCCACTGGACCCAAAAGTGCTAACTTCAGAGAAAGAAAATATAGTGCTCCCCATAATTTACTTTATTCTTGCCTCCGTCATTATACATTCTATAACACAGGTTTAGAGAAACCTGAATGTGAAAAAACCTAAAGAAATAGGGACTATTTCCCAGTATGCTCGCTATCATTCTCTTGCTCAATTTCTAAAATCCAGTTTGGGCTCCATTTTCTCATTGGTATTGGGAAAAAAACATTTGTATACATCTTTGCACATATTTTCCCTAACCCACACTTCACTGAGTTTTCCATCTAATATAATGTGTTTATGTGCATATTTTGATATATTTATTTTAGTTCGCTAAGGACCTTTTTCAATATTCATATTATTTTATATATTTATCAAACATGAGGAATTATGGGGAAAATGAGTTTCAGCATGCACATATTTTTGGTTGACTTATCATTTGGTAAATATAATTTGGATATATTTCTGGGGGGGGGGAGAGATTGTTGGTCATTTTCACTTGGACATACATTCCACCAAGTTTGATTCCCACAGCTAGTAACCCTACAACTGCAACCTTAACATTCCTGTCCTGACCCTCTAATGTGAAAGATTTCTGATGATAATAATAATAATACCTTTCATGGCTAAATGTATACTGATCCCAGCTCAAAAGTCCTTTTGTTTTACTTCTGTGTGCTTGACAGGAAACAAAACATTTTTTGCCATGCAACAAAGACAAATTGCTTGCTGAGCCAACAAGCTATTTTCATATTAACTTGCCAGAGGACACAACTTTATTAACTTCAAATGACAGAAGCACGTGGGAGAAGCATCTGCAAATTGCAAATAAGGCAATTGCCCTATGGCTTTCATGTTTATTTCCTCATTGTGGCTTTTGCTTTTTTTTTTTCTCCTTTCCCGGGGAATGAAAAATGGAGCCCATTAAAAATATTTGATTGGACTTGATTAAAGTTATCTTTTCGGTTAACGTCTATACCCAAGCCTTATTAAATTTTTTAAAACTCTCCCATTGTGAAAAGTGGTTTGTTTAAATCAACGACTCGATTGGACATGATTACAGACTTGCTGGAATTCCAACTGTAGAAAACGAAAGATACAGTTTTATTTAGAAGAAGCATTCACTATACCATTGGGATGGCAGAAAGGGGGCTCAGGTTTTAAAAGGGGGGGGGGAACCAAAACTGTTCTGTCGGGCTCTCTGGTAGATTCCTCCCAAAAATTCACAAGTACAAATTTCACACACACACACGTTTGAAAATTCAAAACAACGTTCTTTATAATGAAAATTCACTTAAACCAAGCCCTCTTTTGGTATAGCAAAGAGCACTGGTCTCCAAACAAACTGGTAATTTGTACAAGTCCCTTATCAGTTCTGTGATACTTAGCCTGCAGCTGTGAGGCAATTCACAGTCCGTCTTCTTTCACAAAGTGAAACACACTTTGCTCTGGTTTAGTTTCAAAGCGGGGAAAATCAGCACACAAAAAGTCAAAGTCAGCAAAGCAGGCACGAAACACAATGATCAGATAATCCTCCACAATGGCCAAACCCACATGCTGCTATTTATAGCAGCCTCACTAATTACCACAACCCCACCCAACCACAGGTGGCCTCATTTTCTTTGATAATAATCTCTCAGTTGTTGTTGCCTATTCATCCCTCTCCGCATGCGTGGCTGTATAAACATATGCCTGGGATAAACATATATCCATCCTAAGATAAAATACAGAAAATAGTATAAGGGCAGACTCGATGGGCCATGAGGTCTTTTTCTGCCGTCAGACTTCTATGTTTCTATGTATCATTAACTCTTGTGCTGAATCCAAGGAGGAACTAGATAATTGATCTCCTTCTGAGCTGTCTGCCACACTCTCCTCCTCCCTGTCACTCATGTCTTCTTGGTCGGAGGAGCCTTCATCATCAGATTCCACTGGGGGGGTGCAAAACAGGCCTGCAGCATGTGGATGTCTCCCCCACATCCACAGTCCTTGGGGCAGGAGCTGGGCCAGAGCTAACCACAACAAAAACTAGAAAATTTCTGAAGTGGAACGCGTGCACATGCATCCTGAAAATTGCTACCAGAACGTAGCTCCTTACCGTTCCAGTAGGAGGCCATCACTGATGTGCACTAGCTGTTACCTCCTGCTCTTTTTTCCTTGTTGTCAGTTCCATTCAGTCTGTTATTTCACTGACTTAGTCCCCATGCCTTCTGTTTTCTATGTAGGCCAGAATGGAAGGCCAAGCTATGATGGGATAATCTGATAGGGAGGAAAGGCTGAAATAGAATGGCATGCCATTTTGTTTTGTTTTGTTTTGTTTTCCCAGTGTTCACAGGAAGAATGCAATTGACCTACAATGAGTCCAAGACACCTATATTCCAATTTTCAGTGTCGCAAAATAGATCTTGGAATGGACACATAGACTGCTAGGCAGGGCACACCTGGTCCATGTATGTAGATCAAGAGTGGGTTCAACTTACCTTCCTTACTGGTTCGCATCGCATCAAAAGTGCACGTTTTGCGTTTTGCATGTGCAGAGGGTTCTTTGCCAGCTGCTTTCAGGAAGTGGTGAACAGAGGAGCATTGCTGCCAGTTCGACAAGCCACTGGGTTTGGGAGAACTAGTCTGAACCAGCAGCAACCCACCACTGTGGTTGATCGGGGGGGGCACAGGTTGCAGCAGGTAGAAGCATTTAGATGATCATCGCTTATCTCAAAAACCAACGAAACCATCAGATAATCCCAGAAGTGCAGAATAGATTAGGCAATTGAAAACAGGAATGGCTACTGCTTCTGCATTGTTCCCAGTATTGTTCCCAGTATTGTTCCAATACTTAGATATCATTTAGTGTCAGTGAGGGAATGTTTATATTTCTGTATGCCCAGAAAGTTGAATATTGTCTCCTTTCCTAGCATAGGTCACAGAGTCAGATTTGTGTATATAAAACATAAAGCTCTCTGCTGTGTCTGCATAGCAATAGCCGGCTGTCAGATTCGAGCTCGCGTATCCCTCTCCAGGGTCCTGATTGGCCGCATAAGCATAGTTACTGTTAAAGCGGGAACCTTCCTTTGTATGTGATTGGTAGTTGCCTCAGAAGGCATCCTGTATATAAGTCTGTGTACTCTTGTTTATTTTCTTAAGCCTGTACCTGCCCTGTTGGCACGTTCTGATTAAACTCACATGTTCTGGTAAAAGGCCTCAGTTATTATACTGGCGACGAGATTTCAGCCCTGCATTTCCATCTCGCATCTGTGTCTGCAGTAAGTGACAATGTCTGTACAGCTTACTTTTCCCCCTTTCAACCCACAAGGGGAGACCTGGGATTCCTACGTTGCCCGCTTCGACTGTTTTCTAATTTCAAATGGGTATACCGAGATTTCTGGGGACCGGAAAAGATCTTATTTTCTCGGTTTCTGCGGCCCCGAAATGTTCGAGACTGCCAGAGCTTTATTCGCTCCCGTCTCTATCCACGATGTGCCTTGGGAGACTTTCCTGTCAACTCTCCAAGATCACTATGCCCCAGCCCCGTCCCGTTGTGCCCGGTGCTACGTTTTTTATCAGAGGAACCAGGCAGAGGGTGAATCCATTAATGAGTTTGTGGCCGCTCTCCGCCGGGCTGCATTATATTGCGAGTTTACGGATTTAAATGATTACTTGCTGGACAGGCTAGTGTTCGGAGTCCGGGATGGCCGCCTTAAACGCCGTTTGCTGGCCACCCGGGACTTGACCTTTCAGACAGCTTTGGCTGAAGCTCGTGCTTTTGAGCTTTCCACACTATCTCTGGCGGCCATGGATAGCTCGGTGAACGCTACAGCTAAAGTGCCAGCGGTGCCAGAGAACCCGAAAGCCGCTACAGAAAAGGAGGGCGGCAGCGAAGTTGAGGAGGAGGAGGTATGCCGGCTGGGTGCTTCTAGGGGTCGTGAGCCTCCTGCCAGCCGCCCCCGGCCCCCTCTGTCCCCATGCAGGGGTTGCGGGGGAAACCATTATAGGTCAAATTGCTCGTTTAAAGAAGCGGCTTGCCGGCGTTGCGGGGCCAGGGGCCACATTGCGAGAGTCTGCCGTTCCCGGAGGTCCCCTCCAGCCGCCCCTAGAGAGCAGAGGGAGTTCCAAGGTTTCAATCCCCGTTGGCAGAGGAGATTTTCTTCCACTAAGAGGGATGACTGCAATGCCATCTATAGCTGCCCGCGCCCAGCTTCTACGTTTGTGAGGAAAACCTCAGGCTCTTCTGACAAGATCTCCGTGACAGTTCGTTTGGGAGGCGTGAATTGCTCCATGCAAGTGGACACGGGCTCCGCGCATTCATTGGTTTCCTGGGCCACCATCAAGAAATGCATGCCCGGATTGAGCAGGAATCGGTTGCAGCCATGTACTGTGACTTTACGGGACTACCAAGGGGTGCCCATTCCGGTGTTGGGGGAAGGGAGATTCCCTGTCATATTCAAATCGTTCATGGGCAGGTTGCCTCTGATGGTGGTGGACGGGCCATTTTCCAGCCTCCTGGGTTTAGACTGGTTTAAGGCTTTGGGTTTTTCTGTTGCGGGGGTGAACGCTGTGAGAGGGGAATCAGTATTTCAAGGGCTTACTAAGGAATTCCCCTCCGTCTTCGATGACAAGCTGGGTTGCTACACGGGAACCCCGATTACTTTTAGCCTTGATCCCAAAGTGCCAGCAGTGAGGCTGAAGCCCCGCAGGGTGCCCATTCCCCTCAGGCCAAAAGTTGATGCCGAATTGGACCGTCTGATTGCACAAGGGGTGTTAGAGCCAGTTGACCAGGCTGTCTGGGAGACCCCACTGGTCATCGCTTTCAAAGGGGATGGGGGATTGAGACTGTGCGGGGATTATAAATGCACTGTTAATAAGGCCCTGGCTCACCACTCATACCCGCTCCCAGTGGTGCAGCAGTTACTTCACACTCTGGGTAATGGTAAGATCTTTGCCAAGCTTGATTTATCCCAGGCTTACCAACAGCTCCCCGTAGACCCATTGACTGCAGAAGCCCAGGCGATCATAACACATAGGGGGGTGTTCAGGTGCCACAGGCTACAATTTGGGGTCTCTATTGCACCGGGGTTGTTCCAGGGGTTGATGGAACGGTTGCTGTATGGGCTGGAAGGCACGGTGCCCTACTTTGACGACGTCCTGGTCTCGGGGAGTTCCGAGGACGAACTTCTTCGCAGGGTTAAGAAGGTATTGCTCAAATTCCAAGAAGCGGGACTGAAGCTCAAATCAAAAAAGTGTGTCTTTGGGGTTCCAGAGGTTGATTTCCTGGGATTCAGGGTGGATGAAAAGGGAATCCATCCCACCCCTGAAAAGACTAGGGCCATTTGGGATGCCCCCAGACCCCAGTCGAAGGAGGAGCTGCAGGCTTTCCTTGGTCTTTTGAACTTCTATGCGGTGTTTATCCCGCACAAGGCTTCGGTGGCAGAGCCGTTGCATAGGCTTCTGGACAAGCGGTCTGTTTGGCACTGGGGGGAGCGGGAGGAAGCTTCTTTCAGAGGGGTCAAAGGAATACTCACCTCAAACAGTGTCCTGGCTCAGTATTCCCCTAGTCTGCCATTAGTTCTCACCTGTGACGCTTCCAGGTACGGAGTGGGTGCAGTCCTCAGCCACAGATTGCCGAATGGCTCGGAAGCCCCTTTGGCGTTTTTTTCTCGGACTTTGGCCGCAGCAGAAAGAAACTATGGCCAAATAGATAAGGAGGCATTGGCCCTAGTGGCGGGAGTTCGCCGTTTCCACGAGTATTTGTATGGCAGAAGGTTCGAGTTAGTAACGGACCACCAGCCCTTGCTAGGGTTACTCTCAGGTAACCGCCAGAGCCCAGCTGTCTTGTCTCCACGTATGACACGCTGGATTGTCTTTTTGGCCAATTACACCTACACGTTAACATACAAACCGGGTCGTCACATTGCACATGCAGACGCACTCAGCAGGTGCCCAGTACATGAAGAATTAACAGACCCTGCACCGGCCAGCTCCGTTTTTGCTTTGACAGACGGGCCAGTAGTATTGGCTGCCCCCGAGGTATCTAGAGAGACAGGGAAAGACCGCATTCTGGCCCAGGTAAGGCAATGGGTTTTGAGGGGGTGGCCACTCTCTACCCCAGCTGACCAGTTCATTCCGTTTTTCCGCTGTCGCACGGAGTTCTCAGTAGAGAAAGGAGTTCTGTTAAGGGGTGGCAGAGTGGTTATACCAGGCAAGCTGAGGAACCAGGTGTTGTCCCTGCTGCACAAGGGGCACCCTGGAATAGTTAGAATGAAGGGTCTGGCCAGGGATTACGTGTGGTGGCCAGCATTAGATAAGGAAGTTGCGCAATGCATGGCTAACTGTGCTGTTTGCCAGGAGAGCAGGTCTTTACCCCCACGAGCGGAACCCTTAACATGGGAACCACCAGCTAGCCCCTGGACACGCTTGCACATAGATTTGGCCGGTCCCTTCATGGGGCAAACATTTTTAATCACCGTGGATGCATACTCCAAGTGGGTAGAGGTGGCCCAGTTGCAGTCCACTCAGTCACAGGCCATCATAGAATCCTTGATGACCCTATTTGCCACGCATGGGTTCCCGGACCTGCTAGTCTCGGATAACGGCCCGCAGTTCACATCAGTCCTATTTGAATCCTTTTTGGCTACTGCTGGCATTAGACATGCCTTAACCTCGCCTTGGCATCCGGCCAGTAATGGCCAGGCGGAACGGGCAGTTAGGTCAATTAAAGAGTCCCTCAAAAGGTTGCCCCAGAACTCTTGGAAGGCTAGATTGGCTGATGTGCTCATGGCCCAACATACCACCCCATGTGTAACCACGGGAAAGACGCCAGCGGAGCTTTTAATGGGTCGCAAATTGCGGATCATACTTGACAGGTTGCACCCAGGGTATGCGGGAACAGTACAGTGGCCAGAAGCTGCCAGACGTGAGGTGTCTGTAGGAGACGCGGTATTTGCCCGTGCCTATTCGGGCCAAAAGAATTGGGAGAAAGGTATAGTATGCAGGGAACTGGGGCCTCGTTCGTTCGAGGTAGAGCTAAGAGACGGGCGAATTTGGAAAAGACACCTGGATCAGATTAGACTTAATAGGGAGGATCGACATGAAGATCGGGAAGCCAATGAGTTCCAGGGGGTGTGTCTTCAGGAACCACCCACAGCTGCAGGAACTTCAGGAAACCCTTCCTCAGCGTATAACAGGGAAGAGGAGGTGGGCCAGGCTCCCAAACCAATCCAGCCGGCCGAGATCGAGAGATCAGAACATTCCACAGAGCCCCGGCGCTCCGAGAGAATCTGTCGCAGACCTGTGTATTTAAAAGATTATGTCTGTGTCAGCCGAAGGGGCAGGAGTGCTGTGTCTGCATAGCAATAGCCGGCTGTCAGATTCGAGCTCGCGTATCCCTCTCCAGGGTCCTGATTGGCCGCATAAGCATAGTTACTGTTAAAGCGGGAACCTTCCTTTGTATGTGATTGGTAGTTGCCTCAGAAGGCGTCCTGTATATAAGTCTGTGTACTCTTGTTTATTTTCTTAAGCCTGTACCTGCCCTGTTGGCACGTTCTGATTAAACTCACATGTTCTGGTAAAAGGCCTCAGTTATTATACTCTCCCTTCCAGTTAGAGCTCCTTTGGCTACCTTTGGCCATCCATTGGGGAAGATAGGAGATGAAAGTCCTAGGATGTTCCTGTTTCCCATTTGCTAATGTGGTGAAGTAATTGGGGTGCTGCACTTTGGATTTTGCAAGGTGTGCTGAAAATTTGGAAACAGTCTCTCTTTTCTCCCCAGTGTGATTTGTAAATAGAAAATGTAAATAGAAAATATTCTTCCTGGGTGGACTCAAAGTTCTACACTTCCATTCTGAATCCAGCGAACCACCACGGATTGCTTTTGTTAGAGGCCTTTATGGTAGTTTTGCAAGTCCATGGTTTCTTGTCAAAAAACAGTATTTTCATTAATGGACTATTGGTATCCTGCCCAGGTATCCTTCCTGCTGAACTACATGAATCTCAAAACCTATGGGCTGGTCTATCCAGTATTATTGCTTTGCTAAAAAAAAGAAAATGAAACACGAATGAATAGCTTATAGAGATGCTTCTCTATTCTGGGAATGGGAGTACTGTACCAATGTTGTTGTTGGTCATGTACCTTGTGTACCTTGTGTAGCATGGAATCAAAGCAGCAGATTGGGACATACACAATTGTACATTCTGTCCTCAGTTCGCCGGCAGTTCCAGTGTAGATAGTGATAGAGATATGGTCAATAATATCTTCAGAAACGCAAAAAGCATGAATATGTTTTCCTAGAATATGCCACTTTCTCTCATAATCAGAACACGGATTGAAATCTGCAGCCAGCATTTATGACTTCAGTTCTAAAGTACCGTAATCCTTGATCTGCTCTGATAAACCCACCGTTGAGAACCTGTGAATCAAACTGGCTTTAAGTATTTTGTCGAAATAGGCTAACATCAGAACTAACACATTTGCTGAACTTGCTTTACATGATGATATATTTAATCAAAGGATTACTGTAATTGCCTGAGTTTATATTATATGCTAAATGATAAACTATGGTTTACTCACTGTGGCTGGCTCGAAATGAATTATGACTTGCTTAACCATGGTTTGCTGAACACATTTTTATTAGCTGCATTCATGCACCACACTAAGCCAGTATCAAATCAACTACCTTATGATTTACCACGGTATGTGAGACCGATCATAGCGCAACAAAAATATCAGCTGTCAGAGAGGGAGGCAGTTGTCCAAATCTTTACCCAAAATGTTCAAAAACAAAATCAATAAAAACATTTGAGCTATGATTTTCATACAATTATTTAAAACACTATAAAGGATAATTCTGTGCAGGTGATGGGAGAATGAGTGAATATATATATTCAGGCTACTTGGCATTATTCAGTATTGGCTTCATTCACACATGATGCTAAGCCAATATTTCCGCCTGCTGTGAACAACTCCATTGTTTCCACTTGGCTTCTCCCAAGAAGCTCCTTCTGGGGTTTGTTTAGCATGCCATGGAAAGCAGAAAGACTGTAGTGTTACTTCCTAACAAACAAGCTGGTTAGGAGAAGAACAAGCCAGAAGACGTTAAACAAACCATGAAAAGTATTTCCAGAGTTTGTTTAGCCATTCCCTCTTATAGGAGGAACCTCCAAACAGCTGCTTAATCACAGTAAGTCAGAGTTTTGACAAGTTCTTGGTGTCTCTAAGATTTCATTTAATCACAATGTTTTGAATCAATTATCAGGGATCAGGAAAGCAGTCTAATAATTTGCAGGTAATATGTTTAAGCTGCATGGTGATGTTCCTGAGGACAAGGCAAATTAATCAAGCTCTCATGCTGTTAGTAATTTTTAAAAGTAGTATTCAAATCACTTATTCCTGTTTTTAAAAAAACCCTGGAGGGAAGACATTTTCTAATGCTTTCAAAACATTGATTCAAAGCATTCTTTTTTGGCTCAGCATTAACGGGTACCTAGTTTATATTATCCTTTACTCTCAAATTATGGATGGAAAATATGCATGTCCATTCCCAGACAAGTCCAGTAACCTAGACACTATGCCAATCTGCTCTAATCCAGAACCATCCAAGTGTGTTAAAACTAGAACTCTCATGAATTGAGACTACAACTCTCTATCAGCAAGACTGTTAGCTGTTCTGTACCACATTGTGTCACACCATCCTGGCACATGTCAGCTTCCCAAATATATAATTGCTAGAAAATACAAAGCAGATTGACATTTAAGACAAGAATCTATTCCACATACACACAATAACAAGTTTAGGTTACCTACAGATCACCACCAGATCATCCCTATAAAACTTTATCTTGCCAGTGTCTATGCTACACAATGTACAGGAATAATAGCCGGAAGTTGCAGTTATCCAAATGTATTTTAATAAAAGTAAAGACATTGTGAAAGTAACATTATGATAATACTGGGACTGTCTACCTAGGCCCTTGATGGTGAATCTATGGCACGCGAGTCACATGTGGCACACAAAGCCACATCTGAGGGCACTTGAGGCATTGCCTTATGTCCGCTCCAGTGTATATGTGTGCATTGGCCAGCTGATTTTCTGGTCTTCCAGGGAGCAGAGAGGAGGCCATTTTTGCCCTCCCAAGGCTTCAGGAAAGTGTCCGGAGCCTCTGAGGGGTAAAAAGCAGCCCCAATTGGCATAACAGAAGTTCAGAAATGAAGTTTGGATAGGCCCATTAGACCCATTTTTTCATCATCCACAGGCTTCAGAGGCCTTGGGAGGGCAAAAAAAGGGCTCCGTAGTTTTAAATGAGACCTGCACACATGCATGGGAGTGAAGGTTGTGCATGTATGTGAAAGGGGAGGGCATTGCATTATGGTTGTGGGTGTGCATGCACGCCCTTTTGGTACCCGAGCAAAAAAAGGTTCACCATCACTGACTTATGCCATCCTTCATAGATGGATTAACTTTCTTTCCTGCAAGTTGTAGAGGATTAGTCTGGCTTTGTTGTCCCTTCCAGCCCCATGATGCTATGATCGTATTTCCCATGATCCAGTCATGCCTTTTACCAGACGACTAACAGAGCAATGTAAAAAGTGGACTGCAGCTTTATCCCTGTATAACACAAAGCCAGCTCTAACAAAATGATAGCAAACAGCATGGTGCCTTGACTTTACCCCAGAGCAGGAAGAGTTACAGAGTGAGGATGTTCCATGGAGAAAGCACTTGCTGCCACTCTAGGAATTAACACTACAAACTGTCTTTGCAGCTCAGGAGTTGGAGTCAGACATTGATCAGCTCAGCTGCAGGGAAGCGCCTGAAAACTGACACCACTGTGGGAACACAGGAACACAGAGCACAATGTGGATGTCTACGAGGACAACCTGTGGAGTAAAGTGGGATGGAGTGCTCATAAGTTGCTGTTTCAGAGTGCAGAGAGAAGTTCAGTGTGAACAATCTTAATGAGAAAGGAG
Organism: Erythrolamprus reginae; assembly: GCF_031021105.1. Lineage (NCBI taxonomy): Eukaryota > Metazoa > Chordata > Lepidosauria > Squamata > Dipsadidae > Erythrolamprus > Erythrolamprus reginae. The sequence continues at coordinate 143,962,753 of NC_091951.1, read as the reverse complement.
AGATGGAGACAAGACTATCAATCTTCTTTTCCTTTCTCCCAATGGGATTGCAACACTTCTACAATTGTAGCCTACAAATACCTATTCCCAATTTTAATACTTTTATTCAGCCACAAAATATTGACGAAATATTAATTTCTATTGAGTTAATAGAAATTGAAATAAAGAAGAACTATTGGAGATGATAAAGCAAGTCCTTAACATACATGAATTCTCAGTTTTCACACACACACACACCCCACAATAAGTGTGTGTGAGAGAGACAGACATTTCCATAGAATGCTTAGAAATACTGATATCTGAACTCTTTTTAGTTAATGTAGAGGAGCCAGAACTGATCAAACTAGACCAATAACCAGACTCTTTATAAAGCAATTTCCTAGGCTCTTAAGACATCTGGCTCTTGTAAAATGAACATCTGACTGAACTATCAATTATTGATTGCAAACCATATGTCCCAACCCAGGGAAAGTTAACAGTGTTTGGTTTTTACTGAGACAAATGATTAATTTGAATTTGACTGATTTGAATGAAATTTTCTAAACTGAGCTTTACAATTTTTAGAAAGATAGCTTGAGAAACAACAGAAATTTTCTGCAGTACTCTGAATACTTTCAGTGAGGAAATATCTGAAATATTTACAGAAGAAGAAGAAAGGCATTTAATTGCACTAATTTCTTACCATCTGTCCAAACGTTGTCCAAAGCTGGGAGGGGCACATATACATGAAAGGATAAATCGGGTTTTTATACTTACAATTCTTAAAAATTAGTGAGCTTAACTTTGAATTTTTAAATCTAGGAGTAAGACATACCATATAAAACTTCACTATTCTGTTAATGGGGTGGGAGGGAGGGAGAAGGGGGAGGGAGGAATGGAGGAAGAAAGGAAGGAAGGAAGGAAGTCACTAACAATATCTTTCTTGTAGACACTGGCTGTATTTCCACAAAACATCTCATGAAATACAATCCACATTTTAGCTGAGTGCATCATTCAGAAAATTGGTCTAATTGAGCAAACTATGGGTAATCTGTGGGATGTGTATATAGCCGCTATTGCTGTAAAGTCAGATTTCTATAGTGCCTGCTTCTCAAAATGTAAACATATATGGACAAACATTGGTTGGTTTGGAATACACATGCAGATTTCAAGCATCTTTTTTCTATCTCCTCCTGGAGTGCTAAGCCACTTCATACAGGCACTCATTGTATTGTTGGTGAAAACTTCCTTCACTGAAATTTTGTTTAGTACCTATCTCTTTTCCTGTCTGTTCTCTCTTCATCCCAATGGAGACCTTGGTGGATTCTTTTTGTTGTTCATGCTCATACACTTTTTTCTTTACTTCTGAAGGTAAAGATGAAGCTACTTTAGGACAGACACCATGCAAGGTTACTTCCAATGTTGAGGCTGAAAAAGGTCAAATATAAACAGGGTTGATGGCTGGTCGGGGCGGGGAAAGTAGATTCATAGAAGGAATGTAGTTTACTTAAGGATTTATTTACTGGAATGGACAAGTCTGTAGGTCAATTTAATTTGTCTGCAGTATTTATACAAGAGGATCAGAGGACATGAAAGAGCCAAGCTGGCAATCTGAAACCAGTTGGACCACTTCAACTGATAAAACCTATATTGGAATCTGTACAGTTTGTTTCATTTCCAAATACATGCCAAACACTGTGTAAAAAGAAGCAGCCACTACAATAAAATGAAAAAGTGTGAGAGCAGGACTTAGAGCAAATCAAAGACTTTACACAAGGAATTTGTGAAGCCATGGCCCTTTTTATTAGCTTGTGGGGTATATTTTTATTAGCTCTGGGACCCCAAAACCCAAATCGCCAGTAAAGTTCAATAAAGATATATATAAAGACCCCCTCCTTCTTTAATGCCATCTCAAGGTCAGATTTTTAGAACCCAGGTTTGGTAACTATAATGTCAATGAAGGGTTATGGAAGATATTTGCTCTCTCTCTGTCTCTCTGTCTCTCTCTCTCTCTCTCTCTCTCTCTCCCCCCTCTCTCTTGAGGAATGCCATACTGGGTACGACAATGAACTAAGTGCCATGAGTTGAAGAGTTCACAGACAAGTATGAAGGTGGTATTCGGGATTGGAGAAAGTTCTAAATATACTCTTGCCTAATTCGTTCAATAGAGTAAAATAAATACTGCCTACAGCCTCTTTCTCTTCCTGTAGAATATCACAGACTGAATAGCAGGCTTGAAATTAGAGGTTTGGGGTTAATGTTGCAAAGAATTCCCTCTTCTAATATTTTATAAAGAAGCTGGCTAGATAGGAAGGCAAAGGTGAGTTTAAGAATGGGTGCCAAGTCATTACAGTGGTAGGGGAGGGATATTACTTGGGGGCAGAAGACAAAGAGAACTGAAAGGAATTGAATTTAAGGGAAGAATTAATGAAGTTATATGGGGGGGTTGGGGGGGTTAGAAATCAAGGTCCTCAACTGGACCTTGATAATTGGGATGCTTTCTTGCCCACTTCATATCCAAGAGATCATCCCAATGCAGAGGTTGCCCTGAAACTATAGGAAAGGGTGGATTACAGGTTGACTAACCCTACAAGGAAAAAAGGAGGTGGTGAATATGCAAAATAGGAGGGAGCAGGACTTGCTAGGACCCAGTGTTAAGGGGCAGTTTTATATTGGATTACTTGAGAATACATCTAGTAGACACATACATAAACTTAAGATATTTAAAGATCCAGATGCCTCTTTTCTCCCTGAATACCAAGTTTATCACAATCCAGGAACAACATAACCTAAAATTCCGAGCGAGACCAAAAGGTGCGTTGCACACGCTCAGAAACAACCGCCCTTCCAACACTTCTTCACCCTTGGCTCCCTCAGCATGCTCGGTTTCGCATACCAAGGACACCAAGGCGTGCAAGTTTAGTCTGGGTATTAATTTGAGAGAGTTGTAGAGAATTCCTCCCAGATGCGTAAACTGGCTTCTTCTTCTTCTCCTTCTCGCTACTGGACGCGTGAAGCGGGCTGTCAACGAAGCTCTATACATTTAAGACCCGGGAAACTCGGACAAGCCAAAAGGGAGCCCCCGTTGGATTCCCAGCGAGTTTTCCAAGCTCTCCGACCCACCCGGGAAAAAAAGGGAGAGGAAGGGACGGACGGCTTCTCTTCGCGCCGCCCTGACACGCCCAAGGAGGCTCGAGCCTCTGGCGCTATTCAAGAGCGAAGGGAGCCACTATACATACCGGTACCAGGCGAGTCCCCGGCCGTAGTTGCGGTCGAAGAAGTGGGGCTCGGCGCCCGCCGCCCTCACGTCCGGATGCACCCGCAGGAACTCGAGCAGCGCCCGGGTGCCGCCCTTCTTCACGCCGATGATCACCGCCTGCGGCAGCCGCTTGTCGCCTTCGCCCCCCGGCTGGGCTTGCAGCAAGGGATCGTCCCGGGGCGTGCCGGCCGTCTCGTCGGTTTGAGCGACGGGGATCGGGGCCGGATCCCGGGTGAGAACCCGCGCCGCCCCGGCTAAGCAATAGCTGGCGTAGAGAGACATGAGCACGGAGCCCAGGACCAGCAGCAGCTTCCGCAAGGCGCGGCGGGGCAGGGGCTCGGGGCCAGACGAGGAGGCGGGGGGCGTCCCTCCCCGGGCCATGCTAGGCGGGCCCCCGCGCAGGGGCCATCGCCCCCTCCTCTCAGCCGCTTTGCCCTCGTTGGGGAGCGGACAGCCCCATGGACTCGGCGATCCGGACCTGCAGCCGCCGCCGTAAGGATGGCGAGGAGAGCTGTGGTCGCCCCCCCTTTTCCCTCCAACGGGGAGTGGGGGTTCACAGACGCCTCATTCCAAGCGCACTAGCGAGGAAAGGGGGGGGCGTAAAGGGTCGAAGGGAAGAAGAAGGAGGTTGCCTTTGGGGGATCGAAGCTAGGGCCCGGCAGGGATGGGAGCATCGCGCTCCAGCTGCTGGGGGGGGGGTCTATGGGGGGGTCTCGGCAGGGTCGAGTTGGGAACGCCTGGAAACTAAACCAAGCTAGCCAAGAAGCCACGCATCTTAAGGGGGGGGGGGGAATTGGCAGCCGCCTTGACAAAACTGCTCTTCCGAAATCCCAGCCAGGCGGAGGAGATCCCGGGAAGTTAAGAAGCTGCTGGATCCGGAGAACCCGGCGGAACGCACTCGGCTGCCTGCCCGAGGATCTTCAGCTGATACATCGCCTTCCTTTTCTCCGGACTAGCTAAGCGGGAAGAGCTCCGCGTTGTTGAACGCCAGCCCAGGATTCGGGATGGGACTGAGAGTCTGGGAGGGATGAACTCAGCCACGTCTTGCAGACAAATGTAAGGTTGAATATAGCCGCGTTTAGTACGAGGGGGAATTCCTCCGTCTCCCCGACCAGCGCTTGGCGGAGCTTTCTGGGTTTCGGTTGGAAGGGAAGAACCAGATGGACGAGACTCGACGGCGGTGGGTTCCAGGAAGCCCGGCAGAAGCTGCCCTGCCGCCCTGAAGAGGCTCCTCCGCAAAAAGAATACGAGGGAAAGACGTCCTCCTCACCTGTCGCCAAAGGCTGGGGCGGACGGGCGGAAAGTCCTTCGCGAGAGGGTCGCCTGTCAACCTTCCCGACTGGGATTCTCCCTCTTCCCGGCTGCTCCGGCGGCTGCCACACGTGGAGCTCTCGATTGTAGCTCAAAACTTCTCCGAATGGCAGAAACACCCCACCTCCCTCACCCCCCGGGCTGTTAACGACGTGCCCGGGAACCAATAAGAGCTGGAGAAGAGAGAGGGGGACGGATTTGCTTTTCTGAGGGGATTCGAAATAGAGGCGGAGACAGAACTAATAAGGATACGCCCCTTCGTCAGGTTCCGGAGTTTTTACATTAGAGATTCAGAACGAGGGAGGTTTTGTTACTGTTGAATGTCGCTTCTGGATCTTCTTGTGCAGTTTCTCTCTCTCTCCCTCTCCCTCCCTCCCCTCCCTCTCTGCCTCCCTCCCTTCCTTTCCCTCCCTCCCTTCCTTTCCCTCCCTCCCTTCCTTCCTCTCCCTCTCCCTCCCCCTCCCCTGCTTCCCTCTCTCTCTCTCTCCCTCCCCCTCCCTCCCTCTCTCCCTCCCTTCCTTTCTCTCCCTCCCTCCAAGTCTCCCTTTCTCCCTCCCTCCCTCCCACTCTCCCTCCCTTTCTCTCTCCCTCTCCCTCGCTACCTCCCCCCTCCCCCTCCCTCTCTCACACAGAAACCTTGCTCAGATGTATGCCGGGATAGACACATTGGGCGCCCTGCATTTTTTAGGTTGAATCCGATTTCAGAGATGGGAAGGGGTGCAGGTGAAGTTGGGGATAGAAACATCAAAGATTGACAGCAGAGAAAGACCTCATGGTCCATCTAGTCTGCCCTTATACTATTTCCTGTATTTTATCTATAAAGTAAGTCAAACTGTTTAGAGGAGGCAGAGGGGCAAGCAAAGCTTCTGGGGGCAGAGCTACCTAGTAGACTCCCCTGCGTGGAGCCCTCTTTAAGGTTGACTAAATGCAGTGATGAAAAAAGAAGTTTCCTTTTAAAAAAGAAAAAAAAACTTCTGGTGGTTGTTGAGAAAAGAATTCTTCCCTCCCAGCTTGCCAGACAGGAATGCAATCTTGGTGAAAATTACCCTGGTCTACACACATCTAATAAAGGTCCTCCTTTAATGTTGGCCGTCTGTGGGGACATAAGGATAGTCAAGAGAAATTAAAGTCTACTGCCTTGAAATAAAGAAAAATAAAACCAGTGAGAAATGGACACAGCCAACAGGAATATGTGTACAACCCAGATCCACAGCAAAGTAACCACAAATATTTAGAATCAAAACTGTGCCCGCAATTTCTAGAAAAGATCTTTACTATTTATTGGGGTTTTTTTCCAGGTTAGGATTATACTTCCAGGCAGGAGTCCTGCCTCTTTAACATTTTGTGTGGTACCAGATGCTGGTAAATCAACAGGGAAAGCTTTTTGCATCTTGGCTAAAGGGCTATCATAGAACAGCCCAGCCAGAAAGACAAAATAGCAACAGGCACTTCAACACAGTTTGCACTGCAGATGGAAGCAGATGCTTGTGTAAACAGTGACACAAAACATCTCACACATTTTCCCCCAAAGTGGTGTTGTTCTTCAAGCTGAAAATATAATTTCCCAAGTAAAATGCAGTAGAATCATTTTGCTGTGGTTAAAAATCCTTAAGTGAATCTATATATATATTCATAGATTTACATTTTGCTTCCACTTCTGGAGTGTTTTACAATGTAAGGTTAATCATATATTCATATCATATACGTATACATAACACACACATTATATTTTCAGAAATACATGAATATATATAATGTATTTGTGAAAATATTGTGTATATGTGTATCTGTATGTATGCATGTGTGTGTGTATATATGTATATACACACACACACACACTATATTTTCACAAAGCAGTTCATTGTAAATTCCCTGCACATACATACCAGGATTTCATTCTTAATCTCTGCAACAGAGTAGCATTTATTAGAGCTGACACCGTTTTCTTAATCTTTTCTCCAACAACCATTTGCATAAATTGGTCAGATCCAAAGAAATTATAAGATTATATTTATAAAAACGTGTAAAAATACAGACAAATCATTGCACCCATAAGGCAGTGCATGCTCATACACTCGGTCTTTAGATTTTTCTTATTGTTCCACTATTTGTCTTGGAGACTGAATGATCTATTACATTTAATTGCATTTTAGATTCAGACTGCTGATATTAAGTGTACCAAAGCCAACAAGGTCCACACTTGAAATGGTTCTAATAATTTCTGGAATATTAGACAAATGATGTTTATGAAACCTTTTACTCAGATTCTCTCATGTTTAACTTGTAATTTAAATTTAGCAGGCGTTTTATCAGCTAAAAAAATATCAAAAGATGACATACTTTTTACTCCTTTATTAAACAAGTCCAAAGGAGGCCCTGTCAAAATCCAGCAGATGTTAATGGGAGACTTAAACATGTGCCCATAGTCAAGATTGAACAGGTCTATCTCCTTAGAAGAACATTTCATTATTATTAGTTCCAGATGAAAAGATCCAGAAGGAAACCCGGATTATATTTATCTCCAATGTAGTACACTACTCTATCCATAATTCTTCATTCAACTTCAGTTTCTCAATCTCAATTTCAGTTTCCCCACTGCTTATCTCAAGTACCACTTCAGCTTCCAAATAGTCTCCTTGAAACAGGCCAGAAAGGGAAGTGATACAGTACTATAAACCTTTGGACAATCTTCCACTCCAGTGCTTTTATGGTTCTCACAATTGTTAAATAGTATGTAGGGCAAGATAGAATTCTCTGGGACAATCTCATTCCAGCCTGAAGAACCTTTTGCCCACAGGCCTATAAAGCTAAGAGAACATCCCAAGCTCAGGTCTTTCCTGAAACTCTGCATCTTAGCCAAACTTGCTGTTCTTCCAAAGAATATTCTTATTTCCATTCCAAAGGGACATTCTTATTTCCATTCGGCATCTGATATTGAAGTAGAATTTTCCTCTGACCTGCAAGTCTTTAAAATAGCCTCAGTTGTTGTCAAAAGAGGCTATTTGAATGCTTCATTGCTGCACAGGGAGCAATTTTTGAGATCTTTCTTTCTTTCTCTTTTTCAACTGCTCAGAAGGGAAAGGCTAAACATCCTTTCTCTGTCAAAGTGACTCTCAGTTCTGCAATATATCAGGACCAGAAGGGGCAGACGTACGGGAAAATCTTACTGTATGTAATGCAACGGTTAATTTATTAATTATTTCCCTCAGAACATATTTTGTTTTTCAGGTTACAAGTTTGCTCAAGTTTTCGGCTATGGCTGAAATTGTGTTTGGGAATTCTCCAAAGCGTCTGAAGGCAGGACAAGAAGCAACGGATAGAAACTAATCAAGGAGAGAATTAACCTAGAATTGAGGAGAAATGTTCTGACAGAACAATTATGGTAATCAGTGGAATGGCTTGCCTCCAGAAATTATGCATGTTAAAAACACTGGACGTTTTAAACGAGATGAGATGACCGTTTGTCTGAAATGGTATAACGTGAGCAGGGGGTTAGACTAGAAGACCTCCAAGGTTCCTTCCAACTCTGTTATGAAACATTTAAATATGTTAAAGGGTTAAATAAGGTTCAGGAGGGAAGTGTTTTTAATAGGAAAGTGAACACAAGAACAAGGAGACACAATCTGAAGTTAGTTGGGGGAAAGATAAAAAGCAACGTGAGAAAATATTATTTCACTGAAAGAGTAGTAGATGCTTGGAACAAACTTCCAGCAGACGTGGTTGGTAAATCCACAGTAACTGAATTTAAACATGCCTAGGATAAACATATATCCATCCTAAGATAAAACACAGGAAATAGTATAAGGGCAGACTAGATGGACCATGAGGTCTTTTTCTGCCCTCAGTCTTCTATGTTTCTATGTTACTTTGCTATTCTGTTATTGTTATATGGGACTTATTTTTTCTCTCTTCTGCAGGCTAAGAAATTCTTGTCAGAAACTGTGATCACGCAAACTTGGTAATGTTAAATTTGGAGTTACATCTGAGTTTCTTTCCCATTGGAATGGATAGGAATTATTCGCTTTTGTGCATCTGCATGCATTTTTCTTAATTGTTTCATATCTTGGAAACATTCTGCCTACCAGTTTACTGAACTCGCCATTTGCAGCAAATAGCCAATTACGCTTCAGTGAAAAAAGAATCCAAAATGAGTTTTATGGCTTGGACCACATGCTTACCAGCATCCCAGAGTATTTTACATTGTTTTGCTTTTCTGAATTTGCCCCATGCCTCACCCTATTTAGACTCTTCAGTTTATACAATCTTTCACAGGTATTGAGAAATCAAAGGTCCATGTTTCTTGAAAGGCTTCCCCACCCACATGGCTTTATAAAGTCTGACCTTCCCTGACCTTCCCTAAGAAAGTAAATATACTTTTGTGATTTGTTTTTGTTTTGTATTTCTGCTTGGGCATAACGTAACAATAAAAATTTAAAAATAAAATAATGTTTCAAATACAAAAAAGAGAGAGATTTCTGCTCTGAAACACACCTTCCAACTAAATAATTGTTTGGATGATCAAGGGTGTTGCCTGCAGCATTTACTGCATATGCTTTTCAAATTAAAATGCTGTTTTGGAAAAGTAAAGAAGCTGAATTTGATTTGTGCAGGAGTCTGGGAATTAAAATATTGTGTAAAATTAGCAAGATTCAGGCATTAACTACTTGAATACTCTTTAATAAAATATTTCCAAGATAAGAAAGGCCATTTACAAGGATACTTAAATGAGAATTTGACAATGGAAATGATATGTTACAGGTAATAACTCTTGACTTCAATCCTCTACAATCCATCAACCAAATCCCAAACTACTACTTCTACTACAAACTATAAATTACAAAGTACTATTTCTACAAACTATAAATATCTATAAATATCCTACACAGACCGATAACTATGCTATCTGTTTCCTTCTTTCTCCCACTAAGGGCATTAACCACATTCTTGTGTCACATGTACAGGCTAAACCACAAGAGGACATGACAAGGTTCTTGCATGTGGGAATAGTGGTTTCATAGTAGCAGTACTGAGTAGATGATGTCATCAATTATGCAGCTACCATGGTGACAATCTGGATGAGAACAAGCTGCAAGGTCAGGGAAGGGTCTTGTGCAGTCCTCCAGAATCTGGAATTATTTGGAACACATTTTGTAGAGAGATGGCCAATCTAGGAACATGAGTGTGTTGACCAGATCAGGGCAATTTAGCAAACAGGAGTATGCTCTTAAACACAACAGCATCCATGTCTATCAATCTGTCTGTATTCAACTTTAATGGCAACCATCTCATCTAAATGACTCTGGGTGGCTAATAACAATTAAAAACAAAAAGCAAATAAAAATAAGTTGAAACAGATATACAGCAAATAAAAGCATCATATATACATATGTACCATTCACATTGCTTGCCCAGTGTTGTTTCTTGTCTCCATTTTCTTTTCTGATTTTGATTATGATCCTATAACCATTGAATCAATAAGATTGAAAGAACCAGGCTACATATTTGTTGCAGTTTTGAATGTTAATCTGACCAAATCTATAGTGGGTGAGAAAGTTGATTTGAATTGTCAAGTTGAATCAGATTTGTCTGAATTAATTCTGCACACATGTAGAAATCAGTGTTTTAAATTAAATTTTAATTAAATCAAATCACTTTCCCAAGTGAAATTATTAAATCATGTAATAAAATTGCTGTTCCTAATTGAAACAATTCTAATCCGACTTTTCCTGATTCACAGAGACCTACCATTTGGGATTCATCAGTGCAGGATTGTCTTGAAAGCATTCCATTGTAGATAGAGGTCCAGCTTCTGCTTGTACATATCAATGAAAAGATGGTCACACTCTCAATTTTTCAGTAGTTTTACTACTGAATTGCTCCTTCTTCCCATGATGGATTGGAACTCCCATTTCAATCAAAGGAGACCAGAAAGATGCCAAAGTTGGTAGCATTGAGAGTTACCCAACACTAGCAGAACCTTCCGAGAACATAATTTAAGTCAAACCCAGGTGGAAGTTAATCTAGTTTAGGAACACACAATTTATTTCATAGCGAGTACTACACTTGCTTTTTTAAAGTAAGATTTTAGTATAAAATTTCCTAGAGAATGGTCAGGACAAATTTTAGTGAAAATGAAATAAATATAAATAGTATGAAAACTTCACATGGATTTAGTAGTTTTAAAATTACAGTTTAAGAGCAGCTTTTGTAGAAACTTTGAGGAAGATACTGAAGACTTGCTGATAGGGCAAAATTTGTTGGGTTGTGGCCTCAGCTTTCTAATCTAAATAATTCATATACTTCATGGAAAATTTAGAGAGAAAATGCCCCCAAGATTCAAAATATTCAACTTTGTATGATATAGTGAGCCGTGGTGGTGCGGTGGTTAGAATGCTGTACTGCAGGCTACTTCTGCTTGCTGCTGTCTGTCTGCAATTTGGCAGTTCAAATCTCACCAGAATCAAGGTTGACTCCTCTTTCCATCTTTCCAAGGTGGGTAAAATGAGGACCCAAATTGTTGGGTTCAATATGCTGACTTTGTAAACCGCTTATAGGAGGCTGTAAAGCACTGTGAAGAGGTATATAGGTCTAAGTGCTATTCCTATTGCTATAGTGCAATGTTTCTCAAATAGTGGGGTGGACCCCCCTGGGGGGGCAAGGAGCGATACCAGGGGTACGCGCGTGACCCCAGGAAATATGCTTTTTTTGCTGCAGGGAGTGGGGTGGGGGGTTGCACCGAACAATAGCACAGAGCACAGAGTAAGAGATATGAAGTGCTATATAACAAACCCTTAAGGGACACCATGGAAAAATATTTAACAGGGATGAGAAGAAAGGAGGAGAGAGATGGAGATAATGTGACAAACTTAAGTCTCCCAAAAGCTAAGATGAGGAAATATGACAAAATGTATGCAGTTCTTGGCTTCATATGGTATAGTGTGAGATGAGGAAAGATCGATATGTTTACTGTGACTAAAAATGTTGGCAGTGGGCAGCATGAAGCCAAATAAATTAAGTTGTCACTTAAACACGTTACACCCCAATCACGCTGATAAGCCGCTTGAGTTTTTTCAGCAAAAACATGCTGAATATTGCAAGCAATTGTCCCGAAGGAAAATTGTGAGGGCCACAAAATGTTTACTTCTTCCTGGAGGTGAGGTGTAACAGAAAATAATTGAGAAACACTGGTATAGTGTGTTCTCCAAAGAAGGCTTTTGCCCCTATTCTTGACATCTCAGATCATTTCTGGAACTTTTTATCAACTAGAAAGATCATGAGGCAAATTCACCTGTGGCTGTAATCATTTACCTCTCCAAGATCATTCTTTTATAAACGTGAATTTCAATTGAAAGGCAAGCACTGATTAATACAGGCAATGCTGCATGTGAATTAAACTCATATTTCCATATTTGTATAACATATTCTTCTAATTATGGAATTTACTAATTATTTTGAGAATTTGGGATTTTCCCATGCAAAAATTCTGTACCGCTTGCTCTTGCACACTTCGCTGCTTGACACTCTATTAACCCAATGGATTGCACAGCTACAAGTTGTTTTAAACTCTGTATGCAGTTCTATTAAATCAAACTATTTGTACTTGGGGGCCCTTTTATGAAAAATCAATGTACTGAATCTGTTTAACCCAAAGGCAGTTTATCATTTTGGCAGCTTTTTCCCAAATGGAGGACACCAGTTTAGGCTTCTCATATGAGTTTGGAATATTTAGAAGAGCCAAATCCCTGGACACTACAAAACAGAGACAAAAATGAGATGTTCAATTTATGGCACTTATTGCATTGATTATTTTGCTCAGAAGATAGCCTTGCTACAGAAATTGTAAAGCACATTGGTTCTTATTCCTTACATTGTCAGGACCTTTGGGCAAAAAACTGTGCAAATGGTTTGGATACTTACCTATTCCTCTGGAAACGGAAGGCTTGCTGACTGCATTCTTGGAGTTCGTGGTTCTTTAGAGCAGAGATTTCAAACTTGGCAACTTTAAGACTTGTGAATTTCAACTCCCAAAATTCAGGGAGTTGAAGTCCACAAGTCTTAAAGTTGCCACGTTTGGCAACCCCTGCTTTAGAAAAATCTAGAGCACTGTTTATTAAACTGGTAACTGGATGGTATTCAATTCTCACCTCTCAGAATTCTCCAGCCAGCATGAAGAAGACTTGGGAATTCTGAAGGCTGGAATCCCTACAGCTTCTGGCTGCCAAGGTTTAGAAACACTGCCCTAAAGGTTAAAAGTGAAATTTGGTGAGAGGGTGCTTAGGCTAACACTTCCTTACAACCAATTACAAGGGCAAAAACCAAAGTCAGTCACCTCTATTTGAAAAAAAGAAAAAAAAGAACCAAAAGAAAATATAGCATTGTTTTCATGTGGCAATAAAAAGGGTAGGAAACTGAAATTATAGAGGGCAGAGGGGGGGAGGAAGAGATTGAAGAGCAAGAGGCTATCTGATCCATTAATGTTTATGCAACAAAAGTTCCTTTGCTGTTCAAATCAAGTGGGAACAACAGCAGCAAATGTGAAGATCCAAAGTCCACACAAGTCCACAAAAGTCTACACCAAAGGAGTCAGTGAAGATTCTTATCCACCGTTTACAATGGAGAGTTTCCTAATTAAAAAAAAGAAAAGAAAACCAGGTTCAAAACCTCATCACCAAATACGGACAAGTGGTTCTGCAGCCTTATTTTTAGCAGGTACTAGAGATTACACAAAACTTGAAGAGACACCTTTGGGAACTGACTGCAATGTAGCCAATTTGTTAATTAATCAATGGTGGGCGATGTTGCTAAAATCTCTACCTCTGTGAAAAGATTAAATCATTCTAATAGTGCGTCTTCCAATCTAAAATAAGAGAGTTGGTTTTATTCTAGGCTGGACTAGCTATGCTAGAGCTTCCTTTCTGGAAAAAAATATTTGGTACAATTGGCAGATTGTATTATCTGTAGAAATTAAAACAATGGAAGGGAGTAGAAGCATTTAAACGGACCGATCAGTTGTCACATGGAGAAATACCGGTAGTATTAGAATCCTATATCATAGCTACTTATCTTCTACCACTGCAGAGTCCAAATTTAGGAATCCAAAATAAGTGTATTGTGTTACACAAGGAAAAGATAAAGGGCTTGATTTATATACACTAGAAATGTTGATGAAAATTCTCCTAATTTAAACCAGCTACAATTAAGATGTTGCACATCTCCCTTTAAAAAGTGACTCAGGGCAGCTTCTTGATAATTAGACAGAGTGTCTGATTCAACTAATTAGATGATGCTAGTATAGTCATTACATACAACTAAAGTTCTATGATTTTGGGAAAGCAACGAAGGATGACAAAGAATAGCAAGATGAAAAGAGTTGCGGTTTTTCAGTTTCCCTTACAGTCTGCTGAATCCCTTGCAATCACATCATTAAGGTGGCTTACAAGTTACTTATGGGACCGTCTTCTGCCTCATACATCCCAGTGGCCGATCAGGTCCCACAGGGTTGGTCTTCTCCAGGTCCTGTCAGCCAGACAATGTTGTTGGGTGGGGCCTAGGGGAAAAGCCTTCTCTGTGGTGGCCCTATGGAACAAGCTCCCCACAGAGATCCATACTGCCCTCACTTCCCTACCTTCCATAAAGTTTTAAATACCCACCTTTCTCGGCAGGCCTGGGACCCTTGACCTTGCCCAGCCCATTGAATGAATGTTTGAAGCAGGATGTCTGAATCTGTTTGGTTGGTTTTTTAACTATGGTGATTTTTAGTTGTAATTTTATATAGATTTCTATCATGTGTATACCACTTATTGTAAGCTGCCCTGAGTCCCAGGAGGAGGGCGGCATAGAAATAGAATTAATAACAAACAAATAAACAAATAAACAAACAAAGAACATATAAAAGAAATAAAAATAATAAAAAGGAAATAATAAATAAAATAATAACCCCCACCCCGGTGACAACACACAATCATACTAGCCATTTAATAGGTTCTATTCTATCCCTGAGTTCCCCACTGACTGAACCTCATGTTCTGAAAGAGTATTAGAGTTGAGGCCAGTCTAATTGCTGGCACAGGGGGAAGGAAGATGTTCCAGGGAGAGGGAGCCACCACAGAAAAGGCCCTTCTTCTGGGTCCCACCAGATGTATCTCCCTAGGGCAGTGATGGGCAACCTTTTGAGCTTGGTGTGTCAAAATTCACCAAAAAACTGAGCATAACTCGGGTGGTGTGTCACCTTGAGAAAAAAACATAATTTTGTGATATTTATAGTTTAAATAACAAATATGCATAATTATTTAACTTACCTACTTAGTCACTTCTTTGTTAATTTGTCAGTTGGTTTCTTTTGTTAGTCTTGCTGTTATTTAACTTGTGTGGGGTGCCATGAACTAAGATAAGTGAGGGGGAGGGGGGATTCTTCCAGTGATGGCGAACCTGTGGCAGTCCAGCTGGACTGCCACAGGTTCGCCATCACTGATTTAGTGACTTTTTTGTTGCTGAATTTCATTGGCTAAATCTTCAATTGAAGTTTGGTATTTTGTAGATAGGTAGATAAACAAACAAATAAATAAATATAAATATAAATAAATAATAAATCCCTTCTTTTTTATTAAAAGAAATTAATAATAAAACAAAACCAAACTCTATTACTATTAAAACTAAAACAACCAGCAAATTCAAAAACATAACTATTAATAAAAACAGGTGAGGGTTGGGTTTTTTTTTCTCTGTTATTATTTAAGTGCTTTTACCATATGCTTTAAATCAAGAGTCACTTCTCTCTCTCTTTCTCTCTCCTGTCATTCTCTGCCTCAATCATTTTCTCATTTCTCTTTTTTTTCTCCCCTTTATTCTATCATTTCTCTCTCTCTCTCCCTATCTTCTCTCTCTCACTCTTTCTCTCTCTCTCCCTTCCTTTCTTTCTCTTCCTTCCACTTTTTTCTCTTTCTCTCTCTCTTTTCCTTCCTTCCCCTCTTCCCCTCCCTCTCTTTCTCCCTCTCTCCCTTTATAACACCGTTCTGGAAGGCGAGCAGGGAGCAGAGGGGCGAGGGCGAGGGGTGCAGACCCTGAAATAGGCCTGCAACCCCTCCCCTCGCTCCCAGCGGCCCCTGCGAGCCAACCACTGTTCGTGGTGGGCTCTGACGCTTGGCGCCGCGCCAATCAGCTGGGAGGCGGCGCCCCGACCCCCCCCCCCAGCTGAAACTGACGTCCAGCCGGGGCGATTCTTCCCCCGGCCGGACAGGCATGCTTGTGCTGCCAAAGGCAGCGTGTGGGCGAGCCTGCGCTCTGCGCAGGCGCACCCAGCTGGGAGGCGGTGTTCTCGCCCCTCCCAGCCATCGCAAATATTGGCCGGGCGAAAATCGCCCGGCCTCTTAATTAAGGGGAGAGGAAAAATAATAATAATAATTGCGGTTGCAATTGCACTCCCTAAAGCTCCCTCTTTCTCCGGCGGCCGCGTGTCACCGAAAATGGCTACGCATGTCAGTGCTGACACGCGTGTCATAGGTTCGCCATCACTGCCCTAGGGGATGAGTCCCACAACATTCCTTACCTCCCCACTTTAGTGAGCAGCAAAAGACAGTCCCTCAGATAACTTGATCCCAAGCCATGAAGAGCTTTAAAGGTGACAACTAGCACCTTGAATTGCTGATATAGAGATTTTTTTAATTCAAAAGTAGCATACACACCAGAATTCTTGCATTCTTACATTAATCTTCTTAATTAAGCTTAATAATCAGAACTTGGAAAATATGTTCTTGGGATTAGCCATTGCAGTTCTGATTGCTAGCAGAAACCCATCAATAGCTTGACAGGCGTACATAGCAGCTTTATAGTTTCTTTTGATGAATATTCTAAAATAAAATAAAGAGGATACTAATTTCTCTAGGCTTCAGATATTAGACACTACGCCAGATTTGACATTTGCAGGTGTAGTTGAGCAGTTTTCTCTGCAGTTTCATTTTGTTGACTTCGTCCCAGTTCTCAAAATATAGATAAGTCCACATGTCATAGAAGAGCCAACTTTGCCTACCCCTGGACTAAAGGAACTAATGAAACCTCACATTCCACCAGTTTAATTTTCAATAGCCTATAAAAAAATTAGTAGAGAAGGAAAATCACCCAAACTGGAGAAATTAGACCTCTGGTAGCTCCATCCTTTTATTTGCATCCTACTTCTCCCTCAAATAATTTTTTTTTTTAAAGCAAATCATTCAAATTAGATGAAACTTATAAAAGTATTAGCCATGCTGTTATTCTGGCCTTATCTCTCTTTTCATCCCAATGTTTGTTTGTTAAAGTAGACTTCATTTTATGGCTTTTCTTTAGAGTGTTCTGTCTGGGTGCCCCCAGACTTCAACACCAACTTGAAAAAACAGCCAGACACGCTGGTAAAAGCAAAGGCACTTTATAGTTTGAAAAATAAACACAGAGAAAAACCTGTTCTTCCCAACAGGCAGGCTATGAGGCTTCACAGCAGAGTCCTGACGGCCAGACAATACAGCAGACTTCTTGCTGGCACACACACCAATGTAGAGAATAAGACCCACGCCTTTCCCCCCAAGGTTTCAGCCTTCAAGGCCACAAGCCAGAATCAGAGACGCCAAAGATCACAGCCAGGTCCCAGGACTCCCAAAGATAATACTCCACAATACAGGAAGGGTGGGTCTGCCTTTTCAGCCTTTCTGGGGAGAACCACACCCAAAACTAGCTGTTGCCTATTTAGGGCTGGAAATACCTGGCTAATTGTCCCCTTCGTTGTGCTGCTCTTCTCTGCCTGAGATCGATGATGGCTTGTGCATTTTCATCTAAGGACTCCAGGCTGCTTGCTGGGGAGAGCTCCACCCCGGGGGACTCAGGCTGTTCTCCCTCTCCCTCGGCCTGATATTCCTCCTCCCCGTCTGCCTGGGCCTCCTCCTCCTCCTCCTGTTCCTCATCCTCCCCCTCTGAGCATGGAGCTGGCAGAGGTTCAGCCGTTCCCTGAGGAGCCTCAGACGGAATCACAACATAGAGTAATCAATTATTTTGAACCATTTGCTCACATTATATTGTGGCTCATAATTGAGATATATGGCTAGATTTTATATCACGTGTATGAGCCTCCACAATTCAGGAATTTCTTCATGTCAAAGACATGGTCCCTTGATCTTTACATCAATAGCATCGCCCTGTACTTTAGCAAGATTTATCAAGGGGGGAAGAACTAATATGGATCACAAAGGACTTTGAATCCTATTCAGGTTTTCTTTTCTTGCTATTTTATTTATTCATGTTCAGGTGCCGCTGTCTGGGTGGAGGATGGTTACCAGATGGTTTTTATTCTTTCCTCAGTGCCAGCCAGTTGGAACACATTACCCTTTTTTTCTTCCCAGGGAGACTCTGAAATACAGAATTTTTATTATTTGCCATAAAAATTCCAAGGTAAAGCCCAGCTACAATATCTCTCCACTGTCAACCGAATACTATACTTCAAAAACTCAGACCACAAATAATGAAGGCATTTTGTCTTGAGCAGTGGATTTTTCTTTTAATAAGGCTCTTGTTGGAGCTCCAAATTAAAACAAAACAAAACAAAGAAACATTGTGCTATCTAATGCCAAGTAGCAAATGGTCTGTATCCACCTTTGCCAATCAAGAAAGCTGTCCCAGTTATTTTAGGATATGAGGCAGAAAATGTCCTTTCTCTGGTAGAAAAAAAATGCAATGGTCAGAAAAAGCTTTCATAGCTTTGCTAAGCAAAACTTTCATCTCCTTCTGCCTTATTGTAGGACCAGTCCTGTCCATTTTGATGTTAACTAAAATCCATGAAAACAGGATGTCTTTCAGATCTGGTTACAAGTTTGATTGCCTTATTTTGGTTAAACAACAGACTGGTCTCTAGCATAGAGGGCCTTGGCTACATATAAAGCTGCCATGAATCTTTTTATATTAAGTTTCAGTGTCATTGATTGTGCATTCCAGTTGCCATCATCCATGCACAAAAGAGATGTATGAGTATATCATATCCCAGTGCTGCGTCCCAACCACCAGCAAGTCTTCAGGATTGAAACTATTCTGAAGTGCTAATTCGTTATCACCTCAGTTTTTCATTTTTCGTGTCTTTATTTTTCTTCCTGGATATACTCCACATTCTGGGAAGCATTTCATTGCAATTACCCTGGGGGGGAGGGGAACTATTGACCCCCTCAGAGAGGGTTTGCAACTTGCGCGTCCTCCTCGATCCACAGCTGACATTGGAACATCATCTTTCGGCTGTGGCGAGGGGGGCGTTTGCCCAGGTTCGCCTGGTGCGCCAGTTGCTGCCCTATTTGGACAGGGAGTCACTGCTCACAGTCACTCATGCCCTCATCACCTCGAGGTTCGATTACTGCAACGCTCTCTACATGGGCTACCTTTGAAAAGTGTTCGGAAACTTCAGATCGTGCAGAATGCGGCTGCGAGAGCCATCGTGGGGCTTCCTAGATTCGCCCATGTTTCTGCAACACTCCGCGGCCTGCACTGGCTGCCGATCGGTTTCCGGTCACAATTCAAAGTGTTGGTAATGACCTTTAAATCCCTACATGGCATTGGGCCAGAATACATCCGGAACCGCCTTCTACCGCACAAATCCCAGCAGCCGATTAGGCCCCACAGAGTTGGCCTTCTCCGGGTCCCGTTGACCAAACAATGTCGTTTGGTGGGCCCCAGCAGAAGAGCCTTCTCTGTGGCAGCCCCGGCCCTCTGGAACCAACTCCCCCCAGAAATTAGAACGGCCCCCACTCTCCTTGTCTTTCACAAATTACTTAAGACCCACCTTTGTCGCCAGGCATGGGGGAGTTAAGTTATCCTTTCCCCCTAGGCTATTACAAGTTATGCATGGTATGTTTGTGTGTATGTTTGGTTTTTTTATAATAAGGGTTTTTTAGTTGTTTTTATTAATTGGATTGTTCATGTTGTTTTACCACTGTTGTTAGCTGCCCCGAGTCTGCGGAGAGGGGCGGCATACAAATCCAATAAATAATAATAATAAAATAATAATATCACAGTGGTTGTAATGTGGATCTCCTTCTGGATTTTTCCCAAATATTTTGTCTCTTGTATACATTGGGGTTCACCTTAAGCACGCTAATAGCATCTTTTCATTTTGAATGATTCACACTCAGTTCAGTCAGCATGACAGGACTCAATCTGAGTCAGACATCAAGACCAGAGATTTAGTCTTCTGAGTTTTCAGAATTGTGTTGGAATCCATCCTCGGGGAATTTGTCTCTTCACAGAGAGAGAGAGAGAGAAGTTGGGCCTGAGGACAGTTTCCAACATGAGTCCAAAAGCTTGAAAGATTTAATCTCTGGTCCCAGTGACCAACTTAGATTGCATCCTGCAACATTATCCAGAACATTGCCTTCATTTTGTCAGCATTGAACAATTCAGGACTCTTATATATTATTATGTATAATATGGGTCCATATTATTATGTTGGGCAAATAGATCTTGTAATATATTTTATGGTGTTAGCCATTTTGAATTCTTTATATTAAAAATGAAACCTTGTATCCCAAGGAACAATTGGAGCTGAAGTCATGAGGACAAAGGGTATTGATGATGGATTGTGTCTTTTGATTTTGTGCATTCTTTGAAAACAGTTGAAAATATCTGAAGAAGACTTAAAGTACAGTACAGATTCATATCAAACCCATTTTTTTTTTTAAAAAAAAGGCTATTTTAAGATTAGTTTGGCTCCCTGGGCCATCCTTTCTGTTTCTGGAGCATTCCATTCCATGTTAAGCATCTGTGTTTGGCTTCTGGCCAATTATTTTTCTATCTCTTGGTGCAATTTCTCATAACAAGTCAACACCAAGAATTTATGGTGCTAATAAACTAATGCACCAAACAAGAAAATCACTCCCTCTGACATATAAACCAGGAAGATTTATAGTGTAATATCCTGAATGTTTCCAGTGTCATCTAAAGACTATGTTTCTTTTACATATAACTTGACACTCTTCCAGACCAACAACCTTGTCATTAAAGTGCCCAGTTTCTAATTATGAAGGCATAATTCCAAGAATTTGGAAATCAATCAGAATAAAAAAAGAAGACGGTAAAGTATATTCTGGTTATATAAGGCTTGTTTGATATTGGGTGCTATCCAACAGAATCGTATATCTATTATGCATTTCCATTTAAATTAATGGATCCTCTTGATTCTTGCTTATCTTCCCATTCATTTCATTGATGGAAGAGAATTGTAATGAATTGTGATCATATACGTTGTTCTAAATTATGTCCAAAGAATATGAGAGGATCTCACCCAAGCCATAAAGAGCAGTCAATTAAAATTTGACAACATACGAACCTTTGCCCACAGTTAGTAACAAATCTTTGGGACTAAGTGAGTGCCCACTGTCTCGTCCTAAAATAAATAAATAAACAAACAAAAGCTCTATGTCCTGCTTAACAACTTCTTCAAATAATAAAAGTGAAATACAAACAAAATTGTACCTTGAGAAAGCAACATTATCTTGATAGATTAAGCACCTATTATTCAACTTTCTTTCCTACCAGGTACTTAAGACAATTACATTCCCAAGGTTTGTTTGTTTGTTTGTTTTTTGATGAAGACTTATGCTCCTCATTTAATTTGCCATTTGCTTTATTAGACTGGTGGTCGTGCTACAAATCCCTTTGGAAATCAAATTCTTAAAGGATTTTTTTTCCCCAAGCACTGCACACTTATGAAACTTCTGCCAATATACTCCTTGCCTTTGTCTCTTTCAATAATACAAAGATTTTCTAGCTTAGAAAATGAGAAGGAAAATGTGAGACGTGAACAAATATTCTAGAGTTAAAATAAAATTTAAATCATAGCCTTGTTTGGAGAATGATGTAGTTTTGATCTCCATAATTTTCATTCGGGTGTGCGCATAGTAGATGAATCCTGCTTTGAATTTTTACACCCCTTTCCCCATGTATATGCACATGATTTAAAAGCCCAAAACCAATACAGGAAGTCTTCAGCTTTCAACATTTCATTCAGTGTCTGTTCAAAGTTATAATGGCACCTAAAAATGATTTCTGACTATTTTTCACACTTATGACTATTGTGGCGTCTCTATAGTCATGTCATCAAAATTTGGCTGCTTGGCAACTGATTCATGTTTAAGACAGCATGGTTGTTAAGTGAATCTGGTTTCTCCATTAATGTTACAAACAATGTTAATGGAGAAACAAGATTCACTTAACAACCATGCTATTAACTTAGTAACTACAGTGATTCACTTAATACCTGTAGCAAGAAAGGTCATAAAATGGGGCAAAACTCCCCTAAAAATGTCTCACTTAGCAAAAGAAATTCAGAATTCAATTGTGGTCGTAAGCCAAGGACTACCTATATAGTCTATACTTAAGTTTAATTGTGGGATAGTAACAGTGCTCTTTTCTAATTATGTTATGGTCATTATAATTATATTCATATATGTATTATAACATTTTATGTACATTGCTTTTGAAAGCCCAATAAATTCTACCTCTTCTGAAGAAGGGAAATAAACAGCTTTTAAAAGGATTACAGAAAAATAAGCTGTGGCAGAAGAACCTCTCATTTACTTTTTATTTTTGAAAATAAAGCTAAGTGAGCATGAAAGCTAAGTACATCCTGAAATGGCACAGAGAAGAAATGTTTGGTTTCTGAATTTTCCCCCAGAAATGAAGGAGAACACATTCATTGTACACTTCTCTCACAACAGATGCACAACCTTGAGAAAAGATGTAATTAGCTGTTTTCAATAAGTGGCTAACAAGCACACATTTATTGTCTTTAACATCTGAAAAGAAATTTTGTCATTTTAAATTGGCTCGATATAAGTTTATAATCACCAATAGTTATTATAATTAAACCTATAACTATATTTTGATATGGGTTAATGTTATGGTTAGATCTGGCCCAGCTCCTGCCCCAAGGAATGTGGAGGTGGAGGTGGGGGAAACATCCACATGCCACAGGCCTGTTTTGCTCTGGATAGAATCTGCTGATGAAGTCTCCTCTGACCAAGGAAGTGTGAGTGACAGGGAAGAGGGGATTTTGGCAGACAGCCCAGGAGGAGATCAATCATCCTTATCATCCCTGGATTCTGAACAAGAACTTATGAAAGACCCACGCATGCGGAGAGTGATGCATAGGAGAGAACAACTGAAGGATTATTACAAGAGATAAGTGAGGCCACCTGTGGTTGGGTGGGGCTGCTGTAATTAGTGCTACAGATAAAAAGAGCAGCGTGCTGATTTAGCCTTGTGGAAGTTTATCTGATTCATAGTTTCGTCAAGATTGTGGTTTTTGTTGTTTCCCTGTTCAAGTTTGTGTGTGGACTTTCTGGACTTTAGAATTGGACTCAATTTCCCAGTTATTGGGTGAGAAATTGGATTGCATTTAACCTGTGCCTTGTGTATATCAAAAAATCCCTTTGACATTTATTAAAAAGGGAGCTGTTTCTGTTTTTTTGTTGATAAAGACTTTTGATTTTCCTTCTATGGTGTGGTGTGTGTCTTTCTGGACTAATTACCCTGTAATTACAGGTGGTTGGGACATGCCAGCAGAACAGAATAGAATGCAAAAGAGAAAACAATTTGATTTATTCTGAAGCCATCTTATCTTTATAGCTATTTTACACATTGCAGGATTGTGTAAAATAGCTAAAATTTAATTTTGATTAAATTTGTCACGTTCTACATCAAGGGTGTCAAACTCAAGGCCTACAGGCCAGATATGGTCCATAGATCTGACCTGCAGAGCTGCCCTGGAAGGTCAGCCTGTGTTGCCTCTGCCAGTAAAAATGGAGCTTGGGAGGACCATACATGGCCCTCCTGGGCTCCATTTTCACTGGCAGAATTGTTATGCCACCACAGCCACCCCCAACATGAGTGACATCAAACTGACCATGCCCATCCTGGCCACGCCCACCCTAGTCTCCTGAGGTCAAACATAACCCTGATGCGGTCCTCAATGAAATTGATTTTGACACCCCTATTCCACATTTTCATAATCTTCCATTTTTACTGCTGAGAACTGTATGAACTTTGCTTCTAATAATAGTTTGTCCTTTTGCCTATGATTTTGCAACCCAACGTCTAAATCAGTGGGATCACATACTGGAATGATCTTCAACACAAACCTACCTCTAGCATCTCTTAACATCCATATTTCTTAGACACCTGAACTGTGATCAGAATCCTCAAGACGCAGTGGCTCTCCAGTGCTGGTGCTTATTTTGCCATGATTATCTTGTTAAGCCCAACTGTAACCGTTGTGACAGCGAACACTCAAAAGCATTTTCTTTTTCTGTCTTTTTCTTATTATTCCTGCCCCCCAGCAGTGGGTTGCTCCTGGTTCGGTATGTATGACTGGCAACATTGGCAGGAGGCTCCACCCAGCCACTTGGGATGCTTCTCTGCATGTGCAGAAGCATCATCGTGTGTGCAAACTGGTAGCAACAGGTTTTAGAAACCACTACTCTGTTCACCCACCCCAATTGCAGCTTGGGCAATACAACCTATTCTTTATCTAGAATGTTCTGACACTAGGTTGCTTCAACAGTTTATGTATTTATGTATTTATTATTGTTTTGTACAATACACAATAATACACAATGAAGGTTATAGAGGATACTTGAGTAGAATGCATTAAAGAAAGAGAATAAGAGAAAATATAGGAATAAAATATAACTATGAGAGAATAGCAGAAAAGATATAGGGATAGAAGAGAAGATATAGGAGATAAAGGAGAGACTATAGGACAAGGGACTGTAGGCACTCTGGTGCACTTATGTACACCCCTTACTGACCTCTTAGGAACCTGGTGAGGTCAACCGTAGATAGTCTAAGGGTAAAGTGTTTGCGGTTAGGGGATGATACTACAGAGTCCGGTAGTGAGTTCCACGCTTCAAAAACTCGATTACTAAAGTCGTATTTTTTAGTCAAGTTTGGAGCGACTAATATTAATTTTGAATCTGTTGTGTGCTCCTGTGTTGTTGTGGCT
This sequence comes from Erythrolamprus reginae, assembly GCF_031021105.1. Taxonomy (NCBI): domain Eukaryota; kingdom Metazoa; phylum Chordata; class Lepidosauria; order Squamata; family Dipsadidae; genus Erythrolamprus; species Erythrolamprus reginae. The sequence goes on along the minus strand of NC_091951.1, from coordinate 143,938,202 downwards.
GAAGCTGAACTAGTCTTTGACAGGCAGGACGTTGTAGCATATAATCTTGTGGGCAATACTTAGATCATGTTTGAGGCGTCGTAGTTCTAAGGTTTCAAGAACCATGATTGTAAGGCTTGATTTGTAGGGTATTCCGTTTCGAGTGGAGGAGTGAATGGCTCTTCTGGTGAAATATTTTTGGACATTTTTGATGGTGTTAATGTCTGAGATGTGGTATAGGTTCCAAACAGATGACCTGTATTCAAGGATGGGTCTAGCAAAAGTTTTGTAGGCTCTGGTAAGTAGTGTGAGATTGCTGGAGCAAAAGCTGCATAGGGTTAGGTTGACTACACTTAAAGCCGTTTTGGCGATGTTGTTGCAGAGGGCTTTGGCACTTAGGTCATTTGATATTAGTATTCCAAGATCTTTTACTGAGTGGGGGTTATCTGTGAGATTTTGTTTGTTCAGTTTATATTTGAAGTTCTGATTCTTTTTACCGATGTGGAGGACAGAGGATTTGCTGGTTGAGATTTGGAGCTGCCAGGTGTTAGACCAATCAGAGAAAGAGTCTAGGTCTTTTTGGAGAATAGCTGTGTTATTGGTGGTGTTGAAGAGTTTTACACTGTCGGCAATGTAAGAACACAGTTGCTAGAGATGTGATCGCAAAGGTAATTGATGTAGAGAATGAAGAGCGTTGGTCCCAGTACACTACCTTGGGGGACACCACTTTTAACAGGGATAGATATGGTGCTTCCTATTTTGACCACTTGTTGTCTGTTTGACAGGAATACTGTAATCCATCTGTGGAGGGATCCTGAGATGCCATAGGATTTGAGTTTTAGAAGTAGTTTGTCGTGGACCACTGAAACGAAGGCTTTGCAGAAGTCAATATAAATTGCATCTATAGATTTTCCTTGATCAAGATGAGTTGTCCATATGTTTTTGCAGTGGAGGAGCTGCAGGTTGCAGGATAGTTTTTTTCTGAATTCAAATTGTTTGTTGGAGAGCAGATTATTAGTTTCTAGGTGGAGAGTAATTGATTTATTTATAATTTATTCCATGAGTTTACATGGGACGCAGCATAATGATATTGGTCTGTAGTTATCGACAAGAGAGGTGTCTCCTTTTTTGAAGATGGGGATGACCATTGCTTTCAACCATAGTTTGTACTACATAGTTCCCAGGATATGGCTGCAAAAGACAGACAAGGAAGAATTTAAAAGTCCAAGAAGATATCTACCCCTCCTGATCCCCTTGCTGAAGTAATTTATTAAGCTGATTCTGTCACAGTGCATATAATGGGAAATAAAGTATTTGGATCAATTTTTCCAAGTAGACAATGAGATTTATTGGAACGGTTTCTCTCCCACTCCTGCTTCTATACTACCTTTTGGAAGAATTTAATGACCACAGACAGGAAAGGGAGGAGGAAGAATTTAATGCTGACTTTCTCCTCTGACACCATTTTTCCTCTGATCTTAGAAAAGAGAAGCCCACCCAATTCTTTTACTTTTGAGACAACTACTTTTCTTGGTATTATTTCAACATTTTACTTCCTATATTAATAATCTTCCTTCTCTTATTTCTTCACTATATAAGAGGCTGATTTGTTTTGGGGTTTTTTTAATGTAAGAAGTTTTCTTTTCTTTTTGTAATGACTTCAGATTTCCTTTGTAAAAACTTGGCTATAGGTTAGAAAAAAATATAAGAAAAATTGCACTTCTGTTCATTCTCCCAAACAATGGAGTCAAAAATCTTCTGTCTAGTATGTCTTTAGCACTGGATTCTCCTTCTTCTGATGCATTTTATTTGCTCTATGTTGTTTAAAACTTTCCAACTTTGGACATTTTCAAGAAGAGATTGGACTGTCATTTGGCTGGGGTGCTGTAGGATTTCCTGCTTAAGCAGGGAGTTGGACTTGATGACCTGCAAGGTCCCTTTCAACACAAACAAACAAACAAACAAACAAACAAACAAACAAATATTAAATGATGTATGTATCTCTCATATATATTACTTTCTCGTGGCTTAGTCTATCTCACAGGCGGTTGTTGTGGGGAAAATAGGAGAAAAACAGGAATAGAAAAATAAGAGGGGTGGGAGTATTATGTCTGTTCACGGCCTTGAGTTAGTTATGAAGGAACACATAGTCCTTGACTTACAACAGTTCATTTAGTGACTTGTGACAAGGTTACAAGGGCACTAAAAAGTGACTTATGACCATTTTTCACACATGACCATTGCAGCATCCCCATGGTCATGTGATTTACATCCAGACTCTTGGCAATCGACTCCTATTTATGACAGTTGCTGTGCCCAGGGTCCTGTGATCCTTTTGCAACCTTCTAACAAGCAAAGTCAATGGGGAAGCAGATTCACTTAACAACCAGGCTATTAATAACTGCAATGGTTCACTTAACAATTGTGGCAAGAGAAGTGATAAAATGAGGCAAAACCCACATAACAAATTTCTCACCTAGCAGCTAAAATTCTAGGCTCACTTCAGTGGTGGGTGGCTACTGGTTCGTACCAGTTTTGGGTGAACTGGTAGCAGAGGCAGCAGGATACTCCACATACTCCCAGTGAATCCCAGCGACCGATTAGGTCCCACAGAGTGGGCCTTCTCCGGGTCCCGTCAACTAAACAATGTCGGTTGGCGGGCCCCAGGGGAAGAGCCTTCTCTGTGGCGGCACCGGCCCTCTGGAACCAACTCCCCCTGGAGATTAGAACTGCCCCTACTCTTCCTGCCTTCCGTAAACTCCTTAAAACCCACCTTTGTCGTAAGGCATGGGGAAACTGAAACATCTGCCCCTGGGCATGTTTAATTTATATATGGTATGCTTGTGTGTATGTCTGTTAGTATATGGGGTCTTTTTTAAAATCTTTAATATTTTAAATTGTCAGATTGTTTATGATTTTTTCCCACGTGTTGTGAGCCGCCCCGAGTCTTCGGAGAGGGGCGGCATACAAATCTAAGTAATAAATAAATAAATAAATAAATAAATAAATAAATAAATAAATAAATAAATAAATAAATAAATAAATAAATAAATAAATAAATAAATAAATAAATAAATAAATAATAAATAAATAAATAAATAAATAAATAAATAAATAAATAAATAAATAAATAAATAAATAAATAAATAAATAAATAAATAAATAAATAAATAAATAAATAAATAAATAAATAAATACCCAGACATCATTAAAAATGCTCCCATTCCTGAACCAATAGCAAAGATAAGTGAAACCCACTACTGGTTCTCTTGTGGTCATATGTTGAGGACTACTTGTATTAAAGATTGGGGGGGGGGGAGAGAAATCGAACAAATAAATAAAAAATTAAAATGTATGACTAGCTATAAGCAGGATTGGGGGGGAAACAGAGCAAAAGATGGTCTGTGTTTGTTTCTCTGTCTTGAAACCTGCAAATCTCTTTTTCCCCCATTAGGGCAATGACATTTCCTGATCATTGCCAATAGAGAAAACACACATATGCCCAGATTGAATGGCCTTTCCCAGAGACTGGGTGTCTGCTGCAGCCAGTAGTTCAACAGTTTAGGGCAACAAAATGTCGATGCAATTTCACGCCTGATTTGCATATGCAGCATCCATGACTTTGTGTTCAATGGGTCGATTTGTGCAAGCAATTGCACACTGGAATGTTTTGAAAATCTGGTCCTTATTGCTTCACAAAATAAAATCACAATAATCATAATGTGTCTATATGGATGGGCAAGCATTTAGCTGAATGACTGGGTAGCAAATGACTTCTCCAGCTGTTCCCAATCTTCCATATCACAAGAGTTGCTTTTCTATCTTTCCGCTTTCCAATCTCCTATCTTAGACCCCTTCATAAAAGTGTGAATTCCCATATTATTTCATCAGAGATTAGGAGTTCTTATCTTGCATGTCTTCAACTGCACAGAGTTTTACAATCATTATTACAGTGGTAGTTCTTAACACATTTCGTTGAGCAGCTGATCTAGTAAAGTCAGTGGACCTTTTTAGTAGGAATACGTAGACTGTAACGATAATGTTTGGATAAATGCAGGGGTGGGTTACTGCCCGGATCGGGGGGGGGGGGGGAGACACAGTGGGGTATCGAAAATGGAGCTCCACCCCAGAGCACCCAATTTGCACTGAAAGATTTTGAAAGAAAATGCAAGGTGTCCTGCCTAAGCCACACCCACAGTGTGATAGTAAAATTTTTGGTAGCCCTTCACTGGATAAATGTTACTATTATGCAGGAACTATAGCTATAACTATAAATCATGTTATTATTTTAAAATGTTCCTAAAATAATTTAACCTCTAACTAATTTAACAGAGCTGAAGAACTTTCTGGGATGAGAAGCAAAACATCTTCAAATAAATACCAGAAAGTTCCATTGCTTCATGGGGGGGGGGGGGAAGGAACACCTTTGGAACAATTTAACCTCTCGTTTTCCATTTCTATTTTTATAATTTTAATATTATAACTTGTTTTCATTTAACCCAAATAATTGAAGGGCATTAGAAGAGTATCACTTTTAATTGCCTTGTACATTTTATGTTGAAGTGAGGATCTAGTGACCCATCCACCAAATGGAGCCAACGGAGTCTCTCGGTTGGCCTATAGACCATCTGACTTAGGTTGCTCGTATATGCTTGATTTTAGCCAGAAAATCAAAACGGGGGTCTGATCCTCAGTAGGACCTGTGGATAAAATTAAACATTATGTCAATGTGCAATGGGTAAAATTGAATTGAATTGATGGAGCATATTACTTGACACCATGAATACTTCTCCTCTTAAAGAGATTCTTGTTTTTTCTGCTTTGTTCTATTTATGTGGCCTAATTAAAAGTACTTTATTATTCAAAAATGATAGAGGATGCTGGCCTTGCTGATCCTTCTAGTTAGCATTGTATCCTTCTTTCTGAAGCTTCTTTGCCTAGCCATGTAGATTAACAGATTAATAGTGTTGGAAGGGATCTTGTCAGTCATCTAGTCCAACCCAGGGGTGAAATTCAAAAAAAAATTCCCTACTGGTTCTATGGGTGTGGCTTGGTGGGCATGGCAGGGAAGGATATTGTAAAATTTCCATTCCCTCCCCACTTCTGGGACCAGCCAAGGGTGATAATTTGCCAATTCTCCAAACTACTCAAAATTTCTGCTACATGTTCTTCAGAACCTATCAAAACCTGCTGGATTTCACCCCTGGTCCAGCCCCACACCCAAGCAGGAGACCATATACCATTTCTGACAGATGGCAGTCTAGTCTCTTTTGAAAGCTTCCAGTGATGAAGCTCCCACAACTTCTGAAGGGAAGCTGTTCCAATGTATTTTGAACTGAAAAGTGCACCTGAGTTGAAAGTAGGAAGTTAGAGAGACTGCAAGATGAAGAGACTTTGTAACTCAAGCAAATTGTGGAACTCCTTTTCATCTCACCCATGAGAATTTTCCTTGCAAGTTCTTTCCTGACGCTCAAATCAAGCAGGGACAGTTAAGAATGAGGGCTCCTCTCTTGAACTTTGGCTGTTTTCTTGCAGATGTTTCATTACTCAGATTAGGTAACATCATGAGTGCACTGATGATAGGATAGAATAGAATATAATTCTTTGTTGGCCAAGTGTGATTGGACACAAAAGGAATTTGTCTTTGGGGCATATGCTCTCAGTGTACATAAAAGAAAAAGATACGTTGTCAAGAATCATAATGTACAACACCTAATGAATGTCATAGGGGTCAAATAAGCAATCAGGAAACAATCAATATTAATATAAATCATAAGAATACAAGCAATAAGCTACAGTCATACAGTCATAAGTAGGAGGAGATGGGTGATAGGAATGATGAGAAGACTAATAGTAATAGTGATGCAGCCTTAGTGAATAGTTTGACAGTGGTGAGGGAATTATTTGTTAAGCAGAGTGATGACATTCAGGAAAAAAACCCGTTCTTGTGTCTTGTTGTCTTTGTGTGCAGTGCTTTATAATGTTGTTTACCTAGTTTGGGTAATGAAACATCTGCAAGAAAGCAATCAAAGTAAGAGAGAACCCTCATGTCAACCATCAGTTACAAATATTGTCCTTTATTGACAGTTTTAAAAACTGCAATGATAATATTAATGGAGTCCCCTTGCCACTTAAACCAGGTTTTTGTTATATACACATAGTTCTTGACTGCAACAGTTCATTTAGTGACCATTCAATTCAATTTAATTTAATTTATTAAATTTATAAGCCACCCAACTCCTTTCAGACTCTGGGCAGCATACAACAAATAAAAATAATATAAGAACCATAAAAACCTCAGAAATAATAAAAACCATACAGTAAACATTAATTTCTTCTTGGCCAGAACTAGATGGTCTTAAAGAACAGCTCTAGGCCTGCTGGCAGATGCATGTTTTTACAGCCTTCCGAAAGGCTAAAGGGGTTGGGGTGGTATGGGTCTCCGGGGTAGTTGGTCCCAGAGAACCAGAGCCACCACAGAGAAGGCCCTCCCTCACACTCCTGCCAATTGACATTGTTTGACCGACAGGACCTGGAGAAGACCAACCTGTGGGCTCAAAGTTACAATAGCACTGAAAAAAGTGATTTATGACCATTTTTAACAGTTATGACTTTTGTAGGCTTCCCATGACATGTGATCAAAAGTCAGAAGTTTGCCAACTGGTTCATACTTATAACTGTTGCTGTAGCCCATGGTCATGTTTTGCAACCTTCTGAAAAGCCAAGTCAATGGGGAAGCCAGGTTCGCTTAATAACCAGGTTACTAGCTTATCCATTTCAGTGATTCACTGAACAATTGTGGCAAGACAGGTTGTAAATGAGTCAAAACTCATTTAACAAGTGTCTCCTTTAACAACAGACATTTTGGGCTCAATTGTAAGTCAAGCGATTGCCTGTAATTAACTGCAGCAGTAATTGGACAAAATTTATCATTGACCCATCCAACTCAGATTTCAGAAGTATTGATGGACCATTATTATTTCGAGTCCTGACATTGCTTTTGTAACTAGCAATATAGGCAGTTTAAGTGGCTTCTTCATTAGGCAGAATGTATAAATATTAATGGATTTCTGCAGGTTTTGATATGCTTCTAATGCAAAATACCAGGAGAATGTCTATATTTGTATATGGTGGAGGGAAAAAAGTTGATCGTAAAATTTTATACCCATTCTGCCAAACTCATCACTCAAAAAAGTCCAAGGCCTGTCACTAGAAGATTCTAACCTTGTCATTCTAGTTCACTCCATGTAGAATCCACAGATTTGTAAATTGCCACTGAATAAACACATGGAAGAGTTTTGATTAACTCACAATAGAGGGACTTCATCTATGGATATATATATACTATATATATTTATGATAGCTGCATGGATCACAAAGAAGCTAGAGTAACAAAGACCTACAGGATACAAATGAGGAATCTTTGGAGTCAGTCACTGGAGAACTCATCAGGTTCAAGGACAAGAGGAATATATTCAGCAACATGATAGAGGAACATCCACGATAGAGGAAAATGAAAGGCACTGCTTGGCACCTGTGCTTCTTCCTGTCCAACATTTGAAATATGCTCATATTTCAACACAGTTTCGGAAAAGTTACAGAACGGTTTGACTAATCTTCCCCCAGTTTTTTCCAGCTGCATAGCATTGCAAGTCCCACCATCCATTTGCAGATCTCAAAAGGCTGAGAATGATGGCAGTGGCAGGCCAGGCCATCTAGAGGGGACCAGGTTTTTGTGGGCAGCTTAATTGCAGTGTTTGCCCAGCACTTCAAGGAGCTTTCAGTCCTTCATTAGCATAACCCCTCAAAGAGCAAAAAGAACTAATAATGGAAGGCTGTTAGCTCTGGATCTTGCAGCAGCTGCTGGCTGTTTGCGGAGACCCCGAGAGGCACTGATGCTTCTTCAGGAGGAGGGGGAGGGAGTCAGACTCTCCCATTCATTGAGTAATGAAGCAGCGCAACATTTAAATGTTTGTTTTTAAAAAGCACTTTCTTTTGTTCCAACTTAATAAGCTACATTTCTCGCTGCCACCCACCCACCCCCAGCCTTCTCTTTTGGCAGCTCGATTTTTGTCAGACATCATTATCCTTCTGGTGAAGCCGATTAGCGGATTGCTATCGGGCTGCAATTTGAGCGTAATTAATTCTACCGAGAGTCCCAGTGCCATAGTGCTAAAGAGCTCACAGCTCCCTGCTTTAGGATGCTGAAAAAGCTGGTTGGAAGCGCAGCCTGTAGTTAAAGCCTGTATGCGGCAGATGCCCTGTCCACCCATCCTTCTCTCTTACTTGGTCCACAGACACAGATCAAGAAGGAAAATAAAGGAAGAGAAAGCATGCATTGCATTAAGGATTGCATTGGATTAAGAAGCATCGCATTAAATTTTCACCAAATTTAGTTTTGCAGTTTCCTTCCTTCTTTTCTCCCTCCCTTCTTCTGAGTAAAGACAGAATCAGTTTTCTGAAAAATAAGAGAGTGGGATTAGCTTGTTCAGGTAATCATCAAAAAAAGATAAAAATCCTTGCCGTTTTTACCAATTTTGGAAGGATGGAAGGCTGAGTCAACCTTGAGTCCACTCAGGATCGAACTCTAGGATGTGGGCAGCATTAGCCTGCAATGCTGCATTCTAACCACTGTGCCACGAAGCTCCTAGTATTGGAGTACTGTTCCAATAAATGAGAAGTACTCTTAAAGCAGCCCACGGGTTGCTTAATAATTACACTTACTGATTATGGAATGCTGCATTACACTGTGAGGAAGGCAAGTGACAACCAAAATCAAAATCAGGCACAGAGCATTGGAAAGAGGACATGGTTCGCTGGCTGGCAACAGAAGCAGCAGCACTTCAGACAATAAGAGTTTGCTGCGGGGCCATACACTTTTTGTTGTCATGAGTGAAATGCTCCTGATTCGATCGTGCCTGTCGGTCATCAGAGAGCCGGTCGTGAATGGAGCGTGAGGCTCCGCCCACCTGCCCAGGCACCAACATTTGGGTTCTTTTACCCTCTTCCGTGCACAGAATGCTTTGCACATATGCAGAGGGTAAAAGAACCCAAATGGAGGCATTCTGGTGGGTGGGCGGAGCCTCGTGCTCCCCTCATAACTGGTTTTCTCATGACTGACAGGCATGAGCAAACCAGGAACATTTTACCCCTGCTTTTTGCCTTTCATGGAACTCCAAGAAGTGGACTTGGATTCATAGTGCACCCTGTCAGCAAGACATTGTATTATAAGACAATTACACATTGGTTTCTGAACATATGAATTTTGATCACATGACTGTGGGATGCTTTGACAGTCATAAAGACAAGGACCCATTGTAAGTCACTTTTTTTAGCACTATTGTAACTTTGAACAGTCACTTCTAAGGGTTCTAAGTTACCTTTTGTTGAATGAGGACACTTTGACATTAGACACACCGATAAAATTAATTTTCCAGCTTTCTTGCCGCCACTTCAGCAGTCAAGTAAGTGTTAGTGGAGGTGGAAATTTGATACAAAGATACAAGCCATTTGGGAGTTTCTTCAAAATCTGAACTTTGCCTTGTTTTCTCAGTGCCAACAACACTTTGTACATGGAAGGATTTTATATATATGTGCCTGAAAAGACAAGGAGGAATACAAGGTTACAGCTGGGCAGCCCTCTTTTCAGAGGAAAAATGGTTCTGTTGCTGAAATAGTTAACAACAACCTCAGGCACCAGATAGACTGAAACATACAGTAGATGTAAATAGAAGATTAAAACCTCTCAGTGTTGTTTCATCCCAGCCAAAAGTCTGAGAGGGAGTTTACCAGCTCTTGCAAACAACAATCCTTTGATCAGCCATATAGCAGTCAAGTAACACTTCTAAAGACCGGACATGTCAGGTCTGAGATAGGGCAGACTGGTAGAAGCTCTGCCCTCCAAAGATTTAAATGGTGGTGGCTCTTCAGTGTCCCAATAGAAGAGAATATTCAGTGTCTTTTGGAAACAGCCATCTAGGCAATACCACTGACTGACAGAGTATAGGTAGGCAGATATGCATTTTCACTTCTTATTTATTTTTATTTATTTATTTTGTCCAATACACAATGAGGGTTTTAGTGGGTATATATCTATATACACATAGTAAAATACATGATGAAGGTTATAGAGGAGATACTCATAGTAAAATATATCTAAGAAATAATAGAAAAGAAGATATAGTAATAGAACATATCGATTAAAGAATAGAAGAAGAGATATAGGAATAGAAGAAAGGTGTATATACTGTTGTATTGTATGTATTGTTGTTTGTTGTGTAATTTTAATGTAAATACTTAATAAACTTTTTTCTAAAAAAAGGAATAGAAGAAAGGTATAGGAGATATAGGAGAACAATAGGAATAGGGGACGGAAGGCACTCTAGTGCACTTGTACTCGCCCCTTACTGACCTCTTAAGAGGATAGGTCAACTGTAGATAATCTAAGGGTAAAGTGTTGGGGGTTTGGGGATGACACTATGGAGTCTGGTAATGAGTTCCACGCTTCGACAACTCGGTTACTGAAGTCATATTTTTTACAGTCAAGTTTGGAGCGGTTAATATTAAGTTTAAATCTGTTGTGTGCTCTTGTGTTGTTGTGGTTGAAGCTGAAGTAGTCGCCGACAGGCAGGACGTTGCAGCATATGATCTTGTGGGCAATACTTAGATCTTGTTTAAGGCATCTTAGTTCTAAACTTTCTAGGCCCAGGATTGAAAGTCTTGCTTATTTGGATGATCTATTTTTATTTAACTGATTGTCAAAAGAAAAGAGAGTGGGGGGAACAAATCATAACATGACATTATATCATCATAGTGAATGGACAATTTATATAAAGTAATAGAACTACGGTGACGCCCAGTCCAATGAGTCATGAAGACTGAATCTTTCATCCCATCTGATCATTTTGTGTCCAGCTGTTCTGACATTTTTTCCCCATGTTACCACTTCAGCTGAATATGTGCAAGCTATTCTTTGATGGACCAAAATCTCGAGTTTTATTCAACTATTTAAAATGTTTAATAATATATGAATTTTTAGAGAAGGGAATATGTTTGCTGTTAGTTTTATATCACTCATATCTCAAACAATGGCTTTAAGGGAAATCACACAGGAGATACACTAGAGCTAATACTGGTCTGAATCAGGATGAGATGTGAATAGCCTTATGATTAATGGTCCACAGCTTAGCCAATGTTAGCCATTGTTAACATTCTGTTTACATCTCTGGGGGAAGTTTAAACATGGCTTAATTCTTCATTGAAATTGAGTGATCTTAAAGTTATTTGAGACTACAACAGTTCTTTCATTAAAAATAGTAAGGACCTTCTGAAGTCAGTGCAGTCCATTAAGGCTGGGTTGGACTTTAGGTTGATCATGCCTGTAAAGGCTTGAAGGTCATTGACTAGGAGAATGCACAGTGCCTACAAAAACCTTGATCCAGCCTTGTTGATTCTAATGGATTTTTTTTTAAAAAAAAAGATGTTTGTGGGTAGGGAACAGGTAGTACAGATGGGGATAGTACAGTGGTACCTCTACTTGAGAACTTAATTCATTCCGTGACCAGGTTCTTAAGTAGAAAGGTTTGTAAGAAGAAGCAAATTTTCCCATAGGAATCAATGTAAAAGCAAATAATGCATGTGATTGGGGAAACCACAGGGAGAGAGGAGGCCCTGTTTCCTCCCAGGACGAAGACCCAGCAATAAAATACACTGTTCAAAAAAATAAAGGGAACACACAACACAATGTAACTCCAAGTAGATCAAACTTCTGTGAAATCAAACTGTCCACTTAGGAAGTAACACTGATTGACAATCAATTTCGCATGCTGTTGTGCACATTCAACTTTGTACAGAACAAAGTATTTGATGAGAATATTTCATTCATTCAGATCTAGGATGTGTTAGTTGAGTGTTCCCTTTATTTTTTTGAGCAGTATATTTGTATCAGCAGAGACTTGCCTTAGCCATGTTAATCAGAAAACCTAGCATTTCATTGTTCTCAATGAATCTATTTGGAATAAGACCACATCCAACTCTGAACATGCATGTGTTTAAAAAGTGGTCACATCTGGCATAGGAATGAGGAGCCATCCTCAAGTAGTTTCAGCTGCCCCCCCCCCAACTAGTGAGCTGTGGCCATTGATTCTCATGCAAATGGATGGGTGATGTGAACAGATGTGAAGCATTTTGTCCCGTTCTAGTTGGCTTTTAAAGAAATAATGTAACTAGGGGACATGGTGGGCAGAAGGGGGAAGAAATATGAGAAAGAACAATGGCTTTCTCCCTTGGTGGCCCAGAACAATGAAGTCTATGTCAGCCTGTGCCAAAATCTGAGCCCTGTAAAGTGGGACTGTAATGGCAGGATCTAGGTACAGCACGCACAGAGATATTATAAATACAGGGAAGTGTGAGAGCCGTGTCATGTCCAGCGGGGAATAATCAATCATCCCTTTCCTGTCCTGAGTTTATAAAGCAATTCTTAACAGCACTTAAATGGTTTACTCAAGCAGCAGAGAAAAAGCTTACAGCATGCTTCAAGAATGTTGCCTTTGCTATGGTGGAGATGCAGTGGTGCTCTAGCAGACATTCTCTTTCCCCCCTCTCCACTCTGCCTAGTGCACCCAAAAAGCCTTGAAAAACTCATGCACAAAATGAAAATTATACTTTTATACTTAGATCTTCCAAGATGAAATGTTGCATGTATTTTCTTCTTTTTTTGCATCAAAACAGTTTGGGAAAGCAAATCCTACAGCTAATTTGAAGTGTTTAGGAACCACCACACATGTTTCAGGTTTTAAAAGGTTTCTTTCTTTCTTTCTTTCTTTCTTTCCTCCCTTCCCTCCCTCCCTCTTTCTTTCTTTCTTTCTTTCTTTGATTTTTATGCCGCCCTTTCCTTAGACTCAGGGTGGCTTACAACATGTTAGCAATAGCACTTTGTAACAGAGCCAGCATATTGCCCCCACAATCCGGGTCCATTTATCCATTCCTGATGACATGGATGGATGGACGATGGAGAACTATGAATCGGAAGCTCACTTCTAGCTTAGTAAACTTTCAAAGCAATTTAGAATCAAAAGGAGGGGAAACATGCAGAAAAATCAAAATAAAACCATAGTTTCTTGAGAAAAATAATGATCGGGTTAAATGAAAAGGCTCAGGTTAATGAAAGCCATCCTCTTCAAAATCATATAAACCGATAGTTAGCAAGGTTCCCCAAGGGACATCCCTTTATGGGTTTTGGCATTTTAAACATACCTGTTGCTCTGTCCTGTCTGAGGACAGTTAAGATATTTTAGAATTTCTAACAAGCAAGTAGGAAGAGATTTCTTATAACCTTCTGTGTGTCCCTTCCACCACTGTAGCTATCGATGAACCTTCCTTGCAAGTAGATACACAGGAATGTTAAACACAAGTTATCTAAATGGGTTAATTTTAAGAAATATTTAGGATACAGGTTATGCCATAGAGCGATACGTTTGAAAGAAAGTTTACCCTGCACCCAATCCCTTTCAAAAGCAGAAGCAGTTTAATGGACGTCTGCGTCACATATTTCATCCATATGTCTTGATGTTTTTTGTTTTCAATCTGGCCATCAAAAGCAGCCTGGAAGATCATAGTGTTCCCAGGGTCTATGTGGAAAAATTAGAATATTTTCAGCAAATAAGGAGGCAAGCAAAAGCAGGTCTTAGTTATACTGCCTGCCCATGTTTCTTGAGCGAGGGGGAGGGATTTAAAAGCTCAAGGTCCCCACTAGGAAACTAACGATAGCATTAAGAACTGTGCTGTTGCCCCACTGTCAGTAATGTTATTGTATTTCTTAGCAAGTCAATTAGCTCCAATGAGTAGCTCCATCAGGCAACTGCCATGTCTTTCTTTCTCTGCATGGCTCATGGCTCACCATCCAAAATTTATGAACTCCCTTGGATGACATCTGTTTGCTGTTTTGCTCATGGTATTTGTAACAGCGATATGCACTGTACAATATCCACTGTCCCCTTCGATCCTATAATCTGGCCATGCAGCTTCCGGAGAAGGAGAAAAAAAGACAAATAATCTGATCCCACAGGTGAAATATACCTGGTGGAAACAGCTGTCATATCAACCTGCTCTTATTTCCTACAAAATATAACCTGGGCTCAGGGAGAGGTTACTTTGAATTGGAAAGATCCTTCCTAAGTAACTAGCTACAGTTTCCAGTTACCTTTCTTTGCTTTCTCCAGTGATTCAGCAAGAAAGCAATGAAATTAATACTGAAATTGGTGATGTATTAATTTAGCCAGTTCTTGCTTTGCGTGTCCCTCTGGACCTGTATGTGAATCAAACAAAGCACCCTCAAATTTGCTAGAAGCAAGTGACCCCACACGGACTCTCTGATTCGTTGTAAAATCAGACAGCAAAACTAAGAAGTAAAGAATACTAAGTCTCCCTATAGCTTTAGTTTGCCTTAAACTGCATTAATCGCTCTGTCCTCTCAAATCTATTCTTCTTACTTGTATTATGTCACTTTATCATTGCTCCACCCTCTTCTCTTCTCTGATCATTAGGAAAGAAACATTTTAAAGAAACTACAGACAGATTTCCTCCAATTTATGATGAAGATTTTTCATAAATTTCATGCTACAAATACTGGAGATACAAATCTGCCATTTTCTTTTCTTTTCATTTCTTTTTTTTAGGTTTTTCAAATTTTCCAACTTTAAGTTTGTTCTGTTCTTTACTCAACTTCAGTCACTTTAAGTTTCATACATAATTTTGTGCACCTGCATTTTTATTTGCATGTTTCCTTATGCATATTTTGAGAAGCAGTTTCTCTGATACAACACATTTCATACATTATTTTCATCAAAATAAGCATTGCTTTGCACATTTTTTTCTGAATACATACATTTTCATTTCCTTTTAAAACAGTGTTGCAAAATTTGTCTTTTTGAAGACATATTAAAACTTCACATTAACATGTCAATGAAATCTATGCCTCTCCATTCCCATTTGATACAGAATTTAGAATTTGGGTAACTAGATAAAGATGTCATCAGAGACAGTTATCTACTGATATATTTTTTTCTGGGCTGAGCATCAGGGCTTCTCTTAATCCTTGTAGTTGAAAGGGAAAATACAAACCTCTAACAGCATTTCATGTGATATTCTGATTCTCTCCAGCTTTGCCGTGTGACAGGTCATTATATGAAGATTTCTTCTACCTTCCTTAGTGATACCTTGAGAATAAACTAAAAATAAATATTGTGGCTCTTTTGAGATGGTCTAGGTCTGTGATGGCGAACCTATGGCACATGTGCACATGACACATGTGCAGAACCCTCTTGGTGGGCATGCATTTTGTCGTCAGTTGTTCTTCTGGGTTCTATTATATGCATACGCACTGGCCAGTTGGTCTTATTGCCCTTTTGCTCCACTGGTATAATGTCATTTTCTTCTAGGTAGTCCTGAATTATGTCAGCTATGATACCTGTCAGCAGTTTGAGCATGGTCGGCAAACATGTTATTGGCCTGTAATTTCCTGGCATGGCTCCTTTCGCTGCGTCTTTCTGTATTAAATATGTTCTGCCAGTTGTAAGTCATTCACTAATATTTCCTATCTGCAGCATTTTGTTGAACAATTCGGCCATTTTTGCATGCAGGCTGTTCAGGTATTTCAGCCAAAAACCATGCACCTGATCCAGGGGATGTCCAGTTCTTTCCTTTCTTCACTCTTTTTGCAATCATTTCAGGTGTTATTTCCAGCTGCTGCATATTGCTCTTTGAGAATTTGTTCTCAAACTCCTTTATCCACCCAGGAGTTTTGTTATAGTCCTTTTCGACCTCCCAGAGATCTTTCCAGAACTTTGTTGTTATTTTCACCTCTGGATTTTCAATTTTCTTATCTGTTTGCTGATGCAAGTTCTGGTAGAACTGCCTCTGGTTGGATTGAAATGTTTGATTCTGCCTGTACTGGGTGATCCTAACTTCATATCGCTCAATTTTCCTGGCTGTCGCTGTTATCTGCTGCTTTCTCCTTATTTCTAGGTTGAATCTGTCCTCAGTTTCCATCCATTATTCCTTGTTTGGCCTTTGGGTGATTTGGAAAGTAGCTTGACTCCCTCCTCTTTGCAGCACCTCCTCAAATATTGGAGGAATGCCATCTCCCCTGCCATCTCTTGACTAAACTAGCCATGCCGAGTTCTTGCAACCATTCATCATAACAAGTCAGATCTGTAACAACTTGGGACAGGCTCATGCTGGCCATTTATTTATTTATCAAATTTATATGGCAACCCATCTCTAGATGATGTACAATAAAATAAACAATTAAAATGTTAAACCAATCAAAATAAAAAAATCAAGAATAAAGATAGTAGATATACAAGATATAAAAAGCAGAGGGGGATTTGGAATGCCAGACTGGAAAATGTATTATAAAGCAGCTTCATTGATGTGGATAAAGAAATGGATCAACCTGGATAATAAACGAATTTTACAATTGGAAGGCCATGACTTAGAAAAGGTTGGCATGCTTATTTATGGGACATAGGAGATAAAACACCAAAATACTTTAATAGACATTTAATTAGACAATCTATACTACAAACATGAAAAGAGATAAGACATAAACATTATATAAAGATACCAAATTGGATATCCGCAATGGAAGCTCTTATATACCCAAATACAATAGAAATGACAAAAAAGATCAAATATAAAGAAATATTAGATACGAACTGCAAACTTAAAAGTAGGGAAGCATTAATAATACAAAATATAAATATAGATTGGTGGACATATCTTCAAATTAAATCAAGATATAAAAAGGATATGGAACAAACAGGTATGGAAAGAACTACTCAACCACTAGATAAACTACTGACAGGCCCGGAAGAAAAAGCAATATCAAAAATATATAAATATTTGATGGAATATGAAAGACCAGAGGAGATAGTCAAAGGTACAATGATTGCTTGGGCGAAAAAAGTTGGCCATAATATATATAGAGAGGAATGGGAACAAATTTGGAAGAGAAATATTAAATTAACAAAATCCACAACATACAAAGAAAATCACTACAAAATGTTATAGCGTTGGCATCTCCCACCCAAAAGACTAGCCAAAATGCACAAAAATTACAGCCCAGTGTGTTGGAAATGTAATAAGACTCAAGGCACCTTCTTTTATCTATGTCCAGAGACAAGAAAATATTGGAAAAAAATAAATAATTGGTTGTGTCAAATTAGAAACACAAAAAATGGAATATACACCAGAGTTTTTTCTACTGGGCATTATGAGAGGGTGTTATTCTAAAAATGTAAAATATTTAAGCTTGCATATAACAAGGATTGCAAGGATTGTATTTGCAAAGAATTGGAAAATCCTGCAAATACCTGAAGACAACGAGATAATCAAGAACGTATATGACTGTGCATAGATGGATAGATTGACAATGGAGCTTAATAATCAAAAAGATTCGGACTATAAAATCTGGACAAAGTGGTACCAATGGACAAAAAAAAAGAAACTCAAATTAAACATTGAAATAAAACATCAAGAAATCTAAAAACAACCAAAAGATAATGTTGATAGGAATGTATATATGATGTAGATTAATCTGTAAATATGACTATGTATTGTTTTAAAAATGGAAAAAATTAATAAATAGATATATTTAAAAAAATGTTAAACTATTTAAAACACTGAGATAATTACACATAAGTAAAAATTATATTGCGAGAGGGTTAAAATAAAAAATCAGTATAGTCTGTCTTAGAAGATGCAAATACATAGTAAAAGCAGTTAAAAGCACAAAACAAAATGGGGCAGGCCAGATTAAAAACAACTATAACAATGAAAATACAAGCCCCACCAACACACCAACCTTAGCAGAGGTGTGTTCTAACTTACCTCACTGCTGTTTCACTTCCTTCTGCACCTTTCGGCTGCGCCTTGTGGCTGTGCATGCATACGCATTGCCAAAAAATAGACACACACACACAAAAGGCAAAGATGGCAATATATGCTCAGTGGCAGAAACCCAGAAAAAATCCCCCCCCCAAATCCCCCCCCAAATCCCTCCCAAAGATGGTGGCATCCACATACCGACAGAACTGATTCCATGACATCATTGTGACATCATCAGCGGGTTGCTAGCATTTTGGGTGAATTGGTCCAAACTGGTCCGAACCCATCTCTGAACCTTAGGCCTAGGATATGAGTCTTAAGGACCTTGTGGAACATCAGGTAGGTGGCACCAAATATTTCTTTAAGGAGAGGCTGTTCCAGAGAGTAGGAGGCAGCAACAGAGAAGGAATTTTGTTACACAATTTTTATGGCCATTTTAGTGATTTTTAAAAAAAATGCAAACCCAAATCTTGAGTGCCCTTGTATTTGTGTATTTTCACAAATTGAAAGAAAACTCCTTTTAGTATTTTCAAGATTTAAACTGCTTTTGTTTGTTTTTATTTGTTTCCATTTTAATTGTTTTTAGCTTTACTAATTGTAAACTGGCTAGGTAAAACTAAAAAAATTGGCAGTAAAGAAGTAGAAATAAATGCATATACAGTGCTTGGTAGACTAAATACATCTGCTGAACTTTTTCTTGGCATGGAAAAATAAAAATCGCTTGCAAAAACTCTATACATTATTCAGGCATTAAAGGTAGCTTTGATGGGTTAAAAAATAAATGATGATTAAATTTTCATCAGAATCATGTTTACTGTCATCATTTCCCACTGTGGGCCATAGCTTATATGGGGGGGGGGATATGCTAGTTTCTTTAAGTACTGCCAAAATTCATAAAAGGGTAAAAAATATATTTACCATGTTCATCATTTTTTCCCACTATGAGTTTTTTAATGCACTTCCCAAAACTCCAAGGTTTTCTGGAAGAGAGCTGGAAAAGACTTGCCAAAATGCTACATTTGACAGCATTTAAACATTCAGATATAATATTTAACATACATATGTCTGGCCACAAAGCAAACATTTTTGAACTATAACTGTAGACATTTTTGAACTATAATATAGTCATTATTTTTTGGTGTGGAAGGGAGATCATCTCTCCTGTTCTAAGCTTCTTTGCTTTTGGAGAAGATCGTCTGCCAATTTATGCCATAACCTACCTATTCCTTTCTCTTACTGAGACTCTCTCCTTGCTTGTCTGCAAAATGTTATCACAGCTGCATTGATACAATCACCAGAACCTGTGATATAATTGAAGGGTCCCACTTGGCAGGGAAAAGACACTTATGGATACATTATGCTATGCTAACTGTTTTCTCAGGGGGAAATACACACACACAAGCATGCACAGACACATATGCACACATGCGCACACAGAACTACACCACTGTGGATAAGAAATCAGTAGAAACTAATCATACACATGCACTGTTGGCATATTTATTGGTGTCACAAGGTGTAACACAGTCATTTTCCCCGTTGTCAAATGGTGTTTCACTTATTGCAATGTGCGAAAGAGCCATTTTACTAATTCATTAATAGAGAGAGCCATCTTAGTAATGTATCAGAGAAACATTCTTAATTGTAGATGTTCTTTTCACATGCCTATCTTATTTGCAGAGTATATAGAGTTTATTTGCATGGTGTCATGCTCGAGGGCATGATCATCATTGTCTTTTCCCAGAAGCCTAATCTTATTATATAGCAGTAGACAGTCCTCAACTTATGACCTTAATTGAGCCCAGAATTATGGTCATGAGTCATTAAGCAGTCACTATGTGACTGTGACTGATTTTAAAATCTTTTTTTTTTTTGCAGAAGTCATTAAGCAAATGCCATGCTTGTTAAATCAACACAGTAGTCAGTAAGTAAAGCCATTTCCCCCAATGTATATTTTTTGCTGGAAACCAAAAGTAAGCACCAGAAATTGTTCCCCCTCCCCACCTCCAAAATTGAATAACAATAGTAATAGAAAGCATTTATAACTGCTTCACAGTACTTTCCAGCCCTCTCTAGGCAGTTTACAAAGTGAGCACATTGCCCTCAGCAATCTGGGTCCTCATTTTACCCACCTCGGAAGGATGGAGGGCATAGTTCCCTCTAAGCTGAGCAGTGAGCAATCGCTCACTTAAAAATCATCATCAACTCAGAGTTTTCCAAACCTGCCCAGAAGCCGAGAGGGAAAGAGTGAGAGGGAAGGAGAGAGAGAGGAAGAGAGGAAGAGAGAGAAACAGATAGAAAAAAGAGAGGAAGGAAAAGAGAAAGAAAAAGAATGGGAGTAAGGAAGAGAGAAAAAAAATCAAAATCTAGTTTGAAAGTAGCTCAACTATTTAAGTGGCATTTTGATATTGATAGAGTTGCCCCATTATGAGCTCACTGTTATAGACACACAGTACAGTATTTTATTTTGAAATTCTCTGAGGCAAAACAGGGTGGGTTTTTTATTTGTTTGTTTGTTTGTTTGTTTGTTTGTTTGTTTGTTTGTTTGTTTATTTATTTATTTATTTATTTATTTATTTATTTATTTATTTATTTATTTATTTATTTATTTATTTATTTATTTATTTATTTATTTATTTATTTATTTATTTATTTATTTATTTATTTATTTATTTATTATTTCTGTGTCGCCCAGTCCCAAAGGGACTGCCGCTCAGACACTATACTTTTCTGCCCACCCCCCCAAAAAATTAGAGGGAACACTGATGGAGGGCTGAGCCAACCTTGAGCCTGGTGAGATACGAATTGCCAAACTGCTGGCAGCCAGTGATCAGCAAAATAGCCCACAGTACTGCACTTTAACCACTGCGACACTGCGGCTCAGTACTGAATACTGCAATCATGTGATTGTGGGATGCAATAGTCATAAAGGTGAGCTGGTTGACAAGCACCCCAAATGTGATCATATGACCATGGGGTGGCACAGGCAGGCATCAAAACCTCAACATCAAATTATGAGTAGCTCTGGAAAAATTCTTGATGGTCACTAAGCAACCAGTCATTAAGTGAAAATTATTTTTAAGGTCCATTCAGTTTGTTTTATACAGGATCCCAGTAAAATGTTGACCTATTTACTAGGAATAGTTTACTATTTATGATATACTAGGAATAGTTGAAGTCTTGGGGAGAGGACAAACTCCCAAGTCCAGCCAACCACTTGTTTAATCCTCTTTTAAATTATTTTTAAGATACTGTATTTTTCGTAGCATAAGGCAGTGTTTCCCAACCCTGGCAACTTGAAGATATTTGGACTTCAACTCCCAGAATTCCCCAACCAGCTGGCTGGGGAATTCTGGGAGTTGAAATCCAAATATCTTCAAGTTGCCAAGGTTGGGAAACACTGGCATAAGGCACACCTCCCCCCTTAAAAGAAGCTGAAAATTTGGGTGTGCCTTATACTCCTAATGTAGCTTTTACTAAGCTTTTTTTTTTTTAGCCCTAACAAGGTGCTAATGAGTGAAGTGATCTTCCTGCCTATCTTTTTTCACTGCTGGACTTCTGGGCTTTAGAAGCCTTTTTTTCACCCCTAACAAGGTGCAAGCAATCTTCTGCCTTTTTTCTCCCAGCCCTAATGAGGTGCTAACAAGTGAAGTGATCTGCAGTGCTTTGTTAGAGAAGGGATCCTTCTTTTGCCTGCTTTTCTCATTGTCTCTCTCTCTAAAGAGAGAGAGAAGTGAAGTGTTTTAGAAACTGTTTTTTATCCCCAACCAAGGGATAAAAAGCAAGTAGGTGGGCTCAAAACCAGCAAACTAATTTGCTGAAGCTGACCACACTAAAGACTATCCAGATGAATGCCTAGTAGGCAGATTATTTTTTTCTTATTTTCCTCCCCAAAAACCTTCCAACCATCTTATACTCTGGTGCGTCTCATACTCCTCAAAATACAGTATTTATTTATGCTTCCAACAAGAAGTTGCCCTTTAGAATGGTCGTCCCCAACCTTTCTGGTTCCACAGACCAGCAAAAGCAGTGGGAGGGGAGGGGGGAACAAGGGGATTATTTTACTTGTGTGCACCCCGCTTGCCCAAATGGAGTTTCACCCATTTCCTCCCACTTATGACTGTATGACCGTAATTTGTTGCTTGTATCCCTAATATTTTTATTAATATTGATTGTTTCCTCGTTGCTTATTTGACCCCTATGACAATCATTAAGTGTTGTACCTTATGATTCTTGACAAATGTATATTTTCTTTTACGTAAACTGAGATCATATGCACCAAAAACAAATTCCTTGTGTTTCCAATCACAGTTGGCCAATAAATATTCTATTCTATTCTATTCTATTCTAATTAATAGACCCTAGACAACCCCATGCTCCACTTATTTATTTATTATTTATTTATTATTTGGATTTGTATGCCGCCCCTCTCCGAAGACTCGGGGCGGCTCACAAGAAGTGAAACAAATCATAATAATCCAATTAATTAAAATATTTAAAGATGTAAAAAACCCCATATACTAACAGACACACACACAAGCATACCATGTATAAATTAAATGTGCCCAGGGGGAGATGTTTAATTTCCCCATGCCTGACGGCAAAGGTGGGTTTTAAGGAGTTTACGGAAAGCAGGAAGAGTAGGGGCAGTTCTAATCTCCGGGGGGAGTTGGTTCCAGAGGGCCGGGGCCGCCAAAGAGAAGGCTCTTCCCCTGGGGCCCGCCAAACGACATTGTTTAGTTGATGGGACCCGGAGAAGGCCTACTCTGTGGGACCTAATCGGTCGCTGGGATTTGTGCGGCAGGAGGCGGTCTCGGAGATATTCTGGTCCGATGCCATGAAGGGCTTTAAAGGTCATAACCAACACTTTGAATTGTGACCGGAAATTGATTGGCAGCCAATGCAGACTGCGAAGTGATGGTGAAACATGGGCATACCTAGGTAAGCCCATAACTGCTCTCGCAGCTGCATTCTGCACGATCTGAAGTTTCCGAACACTTTTCAAAGGTAGCCCCATGTAGAGAGCATTACAGTAGTCGAACCTCGAGGTGATGAGGGCATGAGTGACTATGAGCAATGAGTCCCGGTCCCTCCCTTCCTTCCTTCAATTACTGCCAACTTCCCTATTTTGCCAGCTTCTATATTACTTATGGAAAGTTTGTAGGGAGAAAGTGTGTGGGGAAACCAACAGCAAGTTGCAAATCTGAGGACAGCAGGCAAGTAAGTAGCTGCTGCCAGGTGGAAGAGGGTAAGGGGTATGAGAAAGTGCAGGTGAGGTGTGTAGGTGGGTGTGAACAAGGGGTGCTATGTGGGATTTCAAAAGTTGTATGAGTGTGCCTACAGAGGTAGGGTTTGCAGCTGCACAGCATCATTTGAGAAGGATGGGCAAGAGTGAATGAGAGATGTACTATCACTCAGATAGGGCACGGGAGGGTTGGTGTTGGTCAATAAGGATGTATTGGCTGACGTGAGAGATTGTGAGATTGAGCTGGGAAACTGTCATGGAACATTGAAAATGAAGATCACATGATCCCAAAAGCAGCCAGTAGCACTGAAGCAGGCATGATTTCCCCTAATTTCATTCCCATGGGATTGAAGGGGTCTCGGGATTTGGATACATGTTGTAAGTTAGCCCATTTGAGGCCTTTGGTCCCATGTTGCATTGTTTTACCCACTTAAAGATCATGCCAACTAGAGTTTTAGCAGTATATAGATTATTTATTCAAGAGGAAGAGATAGATTGACATGAATGTTGATGTGAAGGTCTTCAGTAAGCCCCCCCCCCCCAGCTTTCACTCTGTCTATTTTCCTTTCTAGACCATCTGGATGCTGATGATACAATATTAATAACCACACTCAATTAAACGGGTTGTCTCTAGGGATGCAGAGTTTCAACTGGGCAATGTCAATAGAATTGATGTTATCCCAGTCCTGTTTCCCTAGAGAGCAGCTGGCTTCTTGAGTGATGTTGTGTGTGTATGTTTTGTAGAGAGGAAGGATGGGTGTTAAGTTTTGTGTGCACATAAATATCTTTCATTATTTCTCTGAAGACCAAATTATCTCGAGAAGGATACAACCCAGAAAGAATGCCAAATATTTTTTTATAAATCCTTCAGTGCAAGAGAAAACACCGTTACTCACATCCCAAATCATCATGTTTAAGGGTACTTTTACATTACATTTCTTTTCTCCAATACTTTCTCTACCTTCATTACATGAGAAGTAAGGCCCAAAGGAGACAGTGGAGCTTATTTCCCAGAAAGATTAGTTGCTGTAACTTTGTCAATTATTCCTGAAAATTCAGGTAATAGTTTTACCCAGGCAACTTTATTATATCATCTGGTTTTGAATTATCTTTCTCCCTCTGTCTGTCTGTCTCTCTCTCTCTTCTCATTGCTTCTTTCAAAATATTATCCTCTACCAATTTAAAGCAAGAAGGAGAAAAAGAACCAGAGGACTGAAACTGAGAAGAGATATATCAGGTATTAATTTGACATGAAACCTTATGCAGTAAGAATGAGTGGATCGGTGCCAGGGCAATTCAAATAGTCAGCTTCATTCTTGTTGCCAGTCCAGTCCTATTCAATTATTTGGAAAATACTGAGTCAATTCAACATTTTTATTTGGAGCACTGAATCAGATTAATATAACTCAGAAAAGAAAGATTTAGTACATGAGCTCAGAAGCTCTTCCAAACTTGAATCCCTTTCGCAGCATCCAATCTGGTGCATCAGACTGACTTTCTGATTTGATTTGGCAGGTTGATTTGATGCTGCCATTCAAATGAATTGGTTTTGAATCATGTTTTCAAATTGAATCTTTCTGTAAATCCAAGTAGGAAACTGCACAGCTGAAGAGAGGAAAAAATAATCTCAAGCCAAAATACTGATATTGCAAAGCTTCTCTCTGGAACCGCCATTGTACACTTTGTATACACATACATGTTTAGAACTGGCATTTTTTCCCCAGGGAACCATCGATTTTATTTGGGAGAAACTCAGTGAATTATGACTCACCCAGTAAAGCCATGCTTTCTGGATCTTCTGTTGTGAAAAGCGCATCATGTTGCTTTCACCAAATATACTTAATCCTCAAAAGAATGAAAGGGGGGGATATCCTCCACATACATACAAAACTTTTTTATTGTTGGCCTAAGAAAGCCTTTCAAATCCCCAAAGGCAGCTATCTATTTTGGAAAGCTTAGAAACCTCGGTGAATTTCTTCCTGCGGGATATACAGGAGAACACATTATCAGTCCCAGTTTTGGCACATTCGATTGACCTGCACAGGGAAGGATTTATAATACAATACCATCATCCCCCCTTCCCCCCCACTATACACACAGACAGATGCACAGATGCATAGATACACACATATTTCGGAAGGGGCAAGGGCTCAGTTGTTCTTCTAACTGAATTGTGGCCTGAGGGGAGCCTCCTTTCTATGAAGGTTAAAGAGAATAAACATGTAGTAATATATATCAAAGAAAGGATAGAAGAAAAGATATAAGAATAAAATACATCAATGAAGAATAGAAGAAAAGATATAGGAGATATAGGAGAGACAATTGGACAGGGGACAGAAGGCACACTAGTGCACTTATGTACGCCCCTTACTGACCTCTTAGGAACCTGGAAAGGTCAATTGTGGATAGGGGAAAATGTTGGGGGTTAGGGGTTGGTAATACAGAGTCCAGTAATGAGTTCCATGCTTTGACAACTCGATTGCTAGTCATATTTTTTACAGTCAAGTTTGGAGCGGTTAATATTAAGTTTGAATCTGTTGCATGCTCTTCTGTTGTTGTAGTTGAAGCTAAAGTACTTGTTGACAGGCAGGACATTGCAGCATATGATCTTGTGGGTAATTCTTAGATCATGTTTAAGGCATCCTAGTTCTAAGCTTTCTAGACCCAGGATTGTAAGTCTAGTTTCGTAGAATATTCTGTTACGAATGGAGGAGTGAAGGGCTCTTCTGGTGAAGTATCTTTGGACATTTTTGAGGGTGTTGATGTCCGAGATGCGATATGGGTTCCAGACAGATGAGCTGTATTCGGGGATGGGTCTGGCAAAAGTTTTGTAAGCTCTGGTGAATAGTGTGCGATTGCCAGAGCAGAAGCTAAGCAGGATCAGGTTAACAATTCTAGAAGGCTTTGGTGATATTGCTGCAGTGGGCTTTGGCACTTAAGTCATTGGATATTAGTATTCCAAGATCTTTTACTGAGTGGGGGTTATCTGTGAGATTTTGTTTGTTCAGTTTATATATGAGGTTCAGATTCATTTTGCCGATGTGGAGGACAGAGCATTTGTTGGTTGATATTTGAAGTTGCCAAGTGTTAGACCAATCTGAGACAAAGTCAAGGTCTTTTTGGAGAATAGCTGTGTTGTCCGTGGTGTTGAAGAATTTTACATCGGCGGTGAAAAGAACACAGTTGCTTGTGATATGATCGCAGAGGTCATTGATGTAGAGGATGAAAAGAGAAGGTCCTAGTGCACTGCCTTGGTGAATGCCACTTTTAACAGGGACAGGGTGTAAATGGCGCTTCCAATTTTGACAACTTGTTGCCTGTTTGACAGAAATGATGTAACTCATCTGTGGAGGAATCCTGAGATGCCATAGGATTTGAGTTTTAGGAGTAGTTTGTTGTGTACCACTGAATCAAAGGCTTTGCAGAAGTCAATATAAATTGCATCAATGGATTTTCCTTGATCTAGGTGGGTAATCCATATGTTTTTGAAGTGAAGTAGTTGCAGGTTGCGGGATAATTTCCTTCTGAATCCAAATTGTTTGTTAGAGAGTAGTTTATTAGATTCTAAGTGAAGAGTAATTGATTGATTTATCATTGATTCCATGACTTTACATGAGATGCATCATAATGATATTGGTCTGTAGTATCAACGAGAGAATGCTCTCCTTTTTTGAAGATGAGGCTAACTAATGCTTTTGACCATAGCTTGGGGGGGGGGGTGCTTGTCCTGAAGTATTTTTGGAAGATAATGCTTGGAGGTTTAGCTATAGCAGAAGAAAGCTTTTTTAAGAAGTATGCACAAAGACCGTCTGGTCCAACTGATAGGGAAGGTTTGAGGTCTTGGATTGCTTTTTCAACGCGGTCTACAGTGAAGTCTATTTGGGTTAGGTCATTGAGAGAGAAAGGGAAAAGACAATATTGTGTCCTTTGTTCCCATTTTGTCCTGCACAGGTTTGCTCAGGGACATGTGTATGCATTCACAGTACTTAAAAAAAAAGCTTCTGTGTATGCATAGAAGCTATAAATAAGATGCCGTTGCCTATGGCCCCATTGAAAGACCTGGCTGGGGACATGGCAGGCCTGGGTCTCTGCCAGTTCCAGCAACCCAGGCTGCCAAGTTCCTACTGGTTCCATAGAACCAGTCCGAACTGGGAGGTACCCACCTCTGATCCTGCACCAGCAAGGTTGCATTGGAAGCTTGGAGTAGTACTGTTTGCAAGATCCTGTTACACCACAGGATCGACATTGGACCACCCTGATACCAAAGAGACTGTGCACTGTGTAAGTATGATGAAAGGCAGCAAAGGATTATACAGCTGCCAAAAATCTGTTCAGATTTACATATAACTCTTTCTACTTGTAACAGTGAATAATAGGGACACATCCCCTCCCAGTTAATTGATTACAGTAATTAACTACCAGCCAGTTATCGGAGAAACGTACCAGTGTTAAAGTACTGACATTCACAATGAACTGTGAATCTTCAGGCTCAATATTAAATATGGATGGAAACCTAACTCTCCTAGAAAACCACATATCAATCCTTGTTTGAAAATTGGTCCTTGGAGAGGGCAGAAATGTACATGGCTATGATGGGTAGTTGGTATAAATACTTCTATGAAAAAGCCATCAATGGGGATAAATGGAAAGGCAGACAGATGGATTAACAGACGGTTTGCTCATGATATGAGGATAAATGAGATTAAAGAGCGGCTCATCAAGGGGTCTCTTTATTCAAATGAGCAGGGACGTGTGGACACTGTCACTTTATTTTTCCCCCCAGCCTTTCTAAGTGTCATTTACAAATTCTATTTTTCACAAGCAATCAGGATTTTGAAAGGTCTTGGTGTTCACAAGTCTACAAAGCACCAAAAATCCAGAAGAGTTGAAAAAAAAATTAAGAAAAGAGCCTCTTCTCCTCTTGGTTTCTCTTGAATGGCCACCCACTCTGTTCCCTAAGACCACAGTCTGTTTATCCAGCTGCCCCAAGTCTCCCCTGCATTTCTGACCTGTTTCCATCACCTACAGCCTCATTACACTTTATAACCTGCCACCTAGAATCCTCACAATCCCTCTTTTTCTAGTTTCAGCACTTGCCTTACAGTTAGGGGAAATGATATGCAGAGAAAGCAAAAAGGAGGCACTGGAAGGTTGCTCAATTGCACCAAGATGACATTTGAATAGAGGCCATACCTGAAAACTAGGAATGAATCTGCTCAAATCAAATCAAGGAGTCTGTCAAGATGAATCTAAGAACAACACAACAATTCAGTCAAAGTTCAGTTCTTTATTTGCTTGCACACAATAGACAGAATCTTGCCAGACTAAACTCTTACTACTCTTATCCCAATGCAGTGCTTCTCAAATAAGGGGGGAGGGTGCACCCCACCTTTTGAGAAGTAAAATAATAAATATTAACAACAAATTCCATTGGGGCTCAGGTTAGAAAGTTGTGTGTGTGTGTGAAATGTTTACTTTTTCCCGAGGAGGGCATAACAGAAAATAATTGAGAAGCACTGTGTATATTTTCTTTTATGTACACTGAGACCATATGTTCAGGGCCGTCGATAGACCAGTACTACTGGGAGTGGTGTCACGGGCCCGGGGAAATTGAATAATGGGGGGGGCAGCGCTTCTCCTGCTGAGCCCAGTCCTCTCCCGGTGGCTTTCGGCTCCTCCCACCGAGGAGCTGCAAGGCTGGCCTCGGAGCCCCGCGCAGCCAGCGTTCCCCCGTGCCCGGCGGGCTCCCCTTTCCTAAACCCCTGCCAGCCCCCTCCTTCCCTTCCCGCCCTGCACTCCTTCCCCGAGGCGTCCCTTGCCCATCATCCCCTGCCGGGCAATGGGGCAGCGGGACTGCTAGATGGGCAGCTCTTCCGGCGAGGGTGGGCAAGGCGCGCCCTTCTCAGCTCTCGGCCTCCGCCCGCGCAGAAAGCATCCTTCCTCACACCCAGCGCCGGCCATGGGGGCTTCCGCCGCCGCCTTCCGCAAGGCCCCCCGAGGAGCCGCGTGGGTCTCCAGCCTTCTCCTGGTGAGTCACCGCGGCAAGGATGCGGGCGAGGGAGAAAGGGAAGAACCCGGCACCTCAGGCGCTTCCCTCTTGCGGTAGAGGGGTAGGTGGTTTGTGGGGAGCCGGGAGCCGGCAAAGTCAAAATCACAATTTCTTTCGTTTCTTTTTCTTTCTTTCTCTATTTCTCTCTTGCTCTTTCATTCTTTTTTCTTTATCTTTCTTTCTCTTGCTTTCTCTCCTTCCTTCCCTCTTTCCATTTCTTTCATTCCCCCTCTCTATTTATTTCTCTTTCATTCTCTTTTTTTCCTCTTTCTTTCTTTCTTTTGTTTCTTTTTCTTTCTTTCTCTCTTTCTCTCTTGCTCTTTCATTCTTTTTTTCTTTCTCTTGCTTTCTTCCTTCCTCTTTCTTTCTCTCCTTCCTTCCCTCCTTCCATTTCTTTCATTCCCCCTGTCCCTTTTTATTTCTCTTTCATTCTCATTCTTTCTTTCTTTCTTTCTTTCTCTCTCTTTCTTGCTCTTTTTCTTTCTCTCTTTTACCTTCCCTTCCTCTATTTCTTCTTTTCTTTCTCCTTCCTACCTTCTTCCCTCCCTCCCTTCCTTCAGTCCTTCCTCTCTTACTCTCCCCTTTCATAAGTTTCCTTCCTTCCTCTGTTCCTGTCCCTTCCCCCTTTCTTTCTTTCTTTCTTTCTTTCCTTCCCTCCCTCCATTTCTTGCTTTCCTTCTCCTTCCTCCCTTCTTTCCTCCCTCACTCCCTTCTTTCACTCCTTCCTCTCTTACTCTCCCCTTTCACACCTTTCCTTGCTTCCTTTGCACCCTTCCTCTGTTCCTGTCCCTTCCCTCTTTCCTTCCTTCCCACCCTCCATCCATTCATTCACCCATTCCTCTCTTGATCGCCCCTTTTACCCTTCCTTCCTTCCTTCCTTCCTAGCTCGCCCTCGCCTTTCTTCCCTTCCTTCCAGATGGGAGGGCCCCCTCAAGACACCCGCCTGACTGCTGGTACCCTGCTTTTTCTCTCCCCTCGTCCTTTCCAGCTCCTCTCCGGTGGCTGCCGGGTGTGGGATCCCCCTCCCCTCTCCCCTCACTAGAAAGCACATGGTTTTATCAACAAGAAGGGAGAAGTGCCAAGGAGCCGTAAATAAGCCTCGCTCCGCCTGACCGATGCCAGGATCTTTCTTTCCCTTGTCACTCCCACTTCTTTCTTTCTCCTGGACAAGTCCACACAATCGGCTTAACCCAGTTCCTGAAATAGCCTATGGCAGTGCTTCCCAACCTTGACAACTTGAAGATATCTGGACTTCAACTCCCAGAATTCCCCAGCCAGCATTCGCTGGCTGGGGAATTCTGGGAGTTAAAGTCCAGATATCTTCAAGTTGCCAAGGTTGGGAAACACTGGCCTATGGGACCGCCTCGCTTGGCGTGAAGCGGGAAATGATCCCCGGGGATGGAGTGGCTTGGCGACTTAAAATAGTTTTTAAATGGCGGGGGGGGGGGCAGACACTTAGGCTGTATGGGGCCCCAAAATTCCTGATGGTGGCCCTGCCTATGCTCCATATGATTGTGTGTCCAATCACACTTGGCCAATAAAGAAGTATATTCTATTCTATTCTATTCTATTCTAATGGATCTGCCTTGGTAGATTCTAGGGCAGTGATGGTGAACCCTTTCCCCCTTGGGTGTCGAAAGTGCATGCTCACACATTATCGCGCCTGCACGAGTGCCCTCACCCATAATTCAATGCCTGGGGGTGTGTGAAAATTGCCTCCCCTGCTCTCTTCTTCTGAGAAACTGCCACTTCATTGTAGTTCATCACACCAGCAATTCTCCTGTAGCAGCATAGCTCACAGAATATTATAATCCTGTGACTCCCACCATTTTAGCCTATTATTGCCTTTACACTTAAACATGATTTTTTTTGCCTTTTCTCCTTTCTGAATAATGTCTGCACTGTTTTCTATTCTTTATATCTGTTCCCATCCATTTTGGGGACAGAGCTGGTTGGAATGTTAATTAATTACTGTACCACTAGAAATTGTGGTAAGTATGCATACAATTCATTTTTGTGGATTTGCAAGGCAGTGCTACCAACAGTGGTGTATTAACATTAGCATTAGCACCAGCAGCAGTAGTTTTAATCATATTGCTTGCAGTTTTTAAAAAAGAAATGCCGTATCTGTTTTGTCTTTGTGATGAATGGTATTTAATAATACTGTCATAGAATTAGAGATCACAAAATGAAACACATTAGAATATGTCATGGAAAGAAATACTAGATACATTCTGTGCTGAGAAATTAGATATGATTGATGGCAAATATATTGTACTTCAGTTCATCCATTGCCTGTCCCTTTTGGCTTCCTCCTTGAACTAACTATCTAGTTTCTAGCAAGCTGCTCTCTTGTGTTAAAAGAGGAACAATGTTGCCTCTGCTCTAATTGTCAAGCCCCATCACACTTCACAAGATTAAAATTTCTTCTGGAACTGATTAACATGGCACTTTAATATGCCAGATACTCTATTCATATAAAACATGCACAAAAAGATTGTATAGACCATCTTGATTCCTCCCCCTATAGGAGTCTTAGAGAGCATTGCCAATCACTTTTCTTATGTGCCTGTTTCTTTCATTTTCAGCATCACAGGAAAACAGGTTTCTGTTTTGTTTTGTTTATCCATTTAGCATCTCACTCATAACATCTGTACAGTGAAACATAAATCCTCACAATACTCCTTTACTTGCTGCCTATGGCATTATAGTCAGGGTGGGATTTATGCTGCTTTTCTCCTGTGTGTGTGTGTGCGTGTGCACACACACACACACATTGAGAATTCTAGAGTTCAAAATCATATTCTGTAAGCTTACTGGTTATAACAAAACGGTTGGAAAAAGCTCAGGGGAGTTGCATTTTTGTAAGATTTGATTCACAGGATGAAAAAAAAAAGTGTTTTGCAGCAGACAAAGCAGGGGGGGAAAATACAGCATCACAATGAATCCAACTAAGGTTGCATCCCAAGTGGTCATTCCCAGAGGAGAAAAACTCCCTTGGATGAAGTGGAGTTCACTTCCAAGCAAACAAGCATGGGCTTGCACTGAACAGCTGCATTCCTACACAGTAGTGGCCTGGGGCGAGAAAAGGATAACAAGCAGGGGCATCTGTGTGAAAGCCTCGCTAGAAAGGATTATACACTGCAGAGCTGTTGTAACGGGAAAGGGGATTACAATCAAGTGCAGCTGCCATTAAGGGAATCTGGGTCAGGCATACGGAGAGATACACAGCGGGATTGGAGGCAGGGTATTTGCCAGGGTGTCCAAATGACACACTGTTAAATATTACAGTGGGTGTGGAACTAACATTAGACCATTCCAAGCAACCAAGATTCACCCTCCTCTCGCATTTCTCTTGCCATCCAAATGGTGCTGACTTTTAACTTTTTTGGGGGAAAGAAGGATAAGATAGTGTGGCACTGGTCAAATTCAGTGCTGCATGGCCAGAAAGGGGGAATAGAATATAGAATATGATATTCTTTATTGGTCAAGTGTGATTGGACACACTAGGAGTTTGTCTCCAGGGCACAAATTCTGTGCATGCAAACAACAAAGTGATATAATAATAAGCCACCAATAAGAGAAGTAATAAGAAAGATGAGAAGGACAACAGTAATAGAGCCCTACTGCGTGTGTAAATATCCTTAGGCATAAGGCAGTGCTGTGGGAATTAGGTGTTAGTTAGGTTGTCTGTGGAAGGAATGGCTCCATCAAAGTTATCTCTTCTCTTTAACCATTCCAGTTTTCCATTGCTGCAATTAGAAAGCAAGAAACAGCATGGAGAAGCCCCAGCCGGGCTTCATTGAACTAAGCGTTAAGCAGGGATAAAAGCAACATTCTCCCACACACTTCTAGGCAGAAACGGGTCTGAATAGCTCAGCAGAATAATACTGACATGATTGTTTGAAGAAACAATAGAGTTACAAACTGAATCATGCCTTTTCCAATCAGAAAATCAATCCCTCTCTTTCTCTCCCCCTGACTCTCATTCCAGGAGAGCAGATTTTCATTATCTGGGTGTTTGGCATATACAGCAAAGATTAAACAAAAACGCTAGACCAAGTTTTTGTATTTTTTTACAAAAGAGCATGTTGTTTTTTCCCCTGTCTTTCCCCATTCCCAAATGCTCTTCTTTGCTCTCTGGGATAGTAACACAGAGAGAAAGTGGAGGGGGAAATCTGATTTTTAACATGATTTTGTTCCTTTATGTGTAGAGGCATTGCCATTTCATCATGCACGCCTTGCATAATGATATCATTTCAGCCACTCCATGATTCTTGATGATGGAATCAGCCACATCATTAATGTGAAAGGAAGAATCAGGGAAGGAAAACAAAGGCATTGGAAAATGGAACAAGAGAATTCTCATGTGCCAAACTGTAATAATTACCCCAATGAAACAATCTGCT
The DNA here is from genome assembly GCF_031021105.1 of Erythrolamprus reginae. NCBI lineage: Eukaryota > Metazoa > Chordata > Lepidosauria > Squamata > Dipsadidae > Erythrolamprus > Erythrolamprus reginae. Next base: position 143,904,634 of record NC_091951.1, on the reverse strand, counting down.
TCAACTAATCAAACTAACATTTGTTGAATAGATTACATGGTTAAATTTGACAATAATGGTTCATCTTAGTATAGAATTAGAATTTTTACAGTAACCATGCAAAGGGTATTTCCGCTTGTTTATAAAGTAATGCAAGAAAGCAATCTATGTTTTCAACATGAAATATTTTTAAAACGAGTGCAAATAATTATTATGTACAGTACAAGAGCACAAACACTGCTGTTATAAGAAAGAAGGGCATCTGTTATCTTATTTTAGACTACCACATTCTGCAGAAATATGAAAGTCGAGTCCTGGGTAGATTTTTCTAAGTTACACATGGCTGGAATCCATCCCTGGAGCATTAATAAGTATGCTGCTTATGCATCATCACCTGTCATAAGATGATTTCTCATGTGACCCATATGAAGCAAGTAAGCCCAAGCACCAGTAGATGGTGCTCCAGAATGTGTAGTCGAATTTCTTCAGTGAGTAGCTAACGAAACTATTGTTTGGAACTGCAGGTTGAGGAAAAGGAGGTCTTGGCAACCATAGAAGATAGACTGCCATGGAAATCTTCAATAGTCTCATGAAACAATCTTCTAGCCTCACCACAAATCTCAACACTCAATGGAAAAAGCTTTGGTTTTCCAAAACATGAGCTCCTCTCCTAATTTTTCTTTATTAAATGTAAGTGCATTGTGAACTTACACTTGTGAACAGATAACAAAACACTGAATGTGCTTCAGTCTATTCCATATCATTATATGTTACATGTATTCTGTATCATTTATATGCTACATGTGGAATTCTGAGTATCACTTTACCCCAATCACCATTGCAATTTGCTTATAAATTTCTAATTAAAAAATTAGAAATCATAGGGTTTTAAAGGGCAGCTAATATAACTAGGAAGGAGTAAATCTTTCTAGCCTGCTCCATTGCTGTTTAGAGTTTGGCATCCCGTCTATCCATTTCCACAAAAGAACCAATTGAGAAAGAGTGGGAAATGAAAAACCAAAGCAATATTTTTTTTAAAAAAAATATTGGGACTGCCAGGAACCATCTGTTTGGAAGCATCCTATAAATATATGACGTTTTCAGATACAAAGCCTGCATTTAAGATTTAACATTTTAAAACTTATTATAAACAAGTCAAATGTTCAGACCTGGAATCAAGGCATAAAGGCTGTTTATGCTATTTTTTAAACGAAATCGACCTTTTATGTTTAGCTGCTCAAAGTTGTTGGGTTTTTTAAAAAAAACAACAACCATGGGGTCAAACCTTTTCCCATGGAAACAGAGAAAGGCAGGCCTTCCAGCTGTATTTTTATTGCCATATGACTAGACAGCTATGTCCAAATTGGAGGAAACTGGCCTTGTAGACTAGAGATGTTTCTATAGCACCAAGTTTATCTGCTTCCCGTCAGTCCTTTCTTTCTATCCTCTGCATTTACAACTGCCCAATAACTAGATGTTCAGTATCAGTTGTCTTCTTTGTCTGACTTGTATTATTTAACAAACAAACTCCTTCCTACAAGATTCATGAATGAGGCTCACAGTTGCCTTTAATGAAGCAATCAAAGAGAAGAGACCAAGGGAAGGGTTAGGGTCAGGGATGGGTTCCAATTTTTTTTACTGCCACTCTGTAAGTGTGGCTTATTTTGTGGGCATGGCTTCATGGTCATGTGACTGGGTGGGAGTGGTTTGGCTGTCATGTGGCTGGGTGGTCATGTGGCTGGGTGGGTGTGGCCAACTTGTCATCACTCACGTCAAGGGCTAGGATGCCTGGCCTCTCCTCACCTCAAAGGCCTCAACAAGATACAATTTCCATGTCTATTTACTATTACAGAACATCCAAAATGAAGTGTTTAATCCTATATATATCTGCCATATATTCATATTACACACAGGCGCACAAAAATATACATTGTCTACCATATATATTGTATATATGCACACACACACAAACACACACACACACACAGAGTTCTTCTAAAATGACACATTCAACCTCACTTTCTCTCTCTTTTTTCTCCTCTCTCCCTTCCTTCTTCCTCTTTCTTTTTCTTTCTTTTTTCTCTTTCTCTGTCTTTCTCTTTCTTTCTTTGTCTTTTTCTTTCTTTCTCTATCTGCTTTCTCTATCTTTCTTTCTTTATCTTTTTCTTTCTTCTCTCTCTCTCCCTCTTTCTCTTTTTCTCTATCTCTATCTATCTATCCCTCCCTCCCTCCTCCTCTTTCTCCTTTCCTGTAAAGAACCCCAGAAGGTCTTTGGTAGCAGGAAGAAAAGTCAGATGTTTTGAAACATATGACATGCCCATTGATCATCTGGCATTCTTAGAGTTCCACTGTTGATTTGCTTAGTCTGAGAAGGATAGCTTAGCAGCCACTTACAATACGTTCTCAACTCATAGACTGTGCAAGTGGGGACCTCCAAAGAGTGAGGGTTTATTTATTTATTTATTTATTTCTCTCTTGAAGGCCATCACACCCCCTTTTGGGCCTAGCAAGCCTCCCTACAGCCACCTGGGAGCCAAAAGGGGTGCAGGGGAACACCAGACCCCCCTGCACCCACTTTTGGGACTAGCAAATCTCCCTACAGCACCTTGGGAGCCAAAAGGGGCATAGGGGAGTGCCATACCCCACTGCACTGTGTTTTGGGCATAGCAAGCTCCCTACAGCCCCCTGGATGGCGACTGCATAAACAGATGGTGACCACATACACAGTGTCAGAACTTGGCTTCTGCACATGCTCATAAGGGGGAAAATAATAATAAAAAAGGTGGCAGTGCTTATGACCTGACACCGACTGATCTAGTTCAGTGACATCATCATGACACCACCAGCAGGTCACTACTGATTCGGGTGAACCAGTCTGAACTAGGAGGAACCCACCCCTGGTTAGGTAGGGTAGAGTAGGGTAAGGTAGGAGAAAGGAAAGGAAAGGAAAGGAAAAGACTTTGCAAATAGTTTTTATTGAAGAAAGTAATTGGGAACTAAAATGTAACAAAATCTTTATTGCAGATCAGTGAGTACCTATTAGGAACAGATGGGAGTGATCTGACCAAGCCTAAATAACTGCTGGTTATGGTTTTTATTCCTTCTGCTGTTGCTATAACTTAGTCAAGGATGGAGAAACATCAAAGTTGTGGTTTTATTGCATGAGAAGGTAAGGTTCTGAATCTGCTGTGTCATAGCTTTGAACAGTCTTTGTTTGTTTGTTTGTTTGTTTGTTTGTTTTGTTTAACAAATGTATATAACCACCAGGTCACACATAGATGACTCCAAATAGCTTACAACAATTAACCTGGAAGATTTAATTTCTGAAGAACTGTTTGGATGACTTAATGGATGATACCGGATTGTTCATATCCCATGGTGTCTTTGCCAAGGAAGAAAATTAGAATAAAATCAGAATCAGTTGGCCCTCTTATTATTAACTATTTGATATTTGATGAACTACCTCACCCCAATTACAGTTACCTTTCCCATCAGATCTGGCAGAAAGGGTACATCACAGATCCCATCTATAAATAATCATCTGGTGGGACCCAGGAGGTGAACCTTTTCTGCCAGAGTGTCTGCCCTCAGGTCTCCTGAGGTGAAATCAGAGTCAGATCCAACCATGTTGCCCTTCAAAAAGAGCCTTGAAGACATGATTTGGCAGGTCTGGGGACCTGATCATATTGGTGGAGAGCCTGTTAAAATTAATAGTGCTCTTTTGCAAATTTTATATGTTTAGTAATTTTATTGTTTTTAACATTTCTGTGTGTGCATCTTTGTATTGCTTTTTTATTTTTAGCTGCTTAAGTCACCCAGAGTTGCACCGACATGCCTGGCTATATACAATAGAGAGAGAGATAGGTAGATAGGTAGATAGGTGGATAGGTGGATAGGTGGATAGGTGGATAGGTGGATAGGTGGATAGGTGGATAGGTGGATAGGTGGATAGGTGGATAGGTGGATAGATGGATAGGTGGATAGGTAGGTAGGTATGTAGGTAGGTAGGTAGGTAGGTAGGTAGGTAAGCAGGCAGGCAGGCAGGCAGGCAGGCAGGCAGACAGACAGACAGATAGATGCATCCATCCACCCATCCACCCATCCACACACTCAGACAGACAGACAGACAGACAGACAGACAGACATATTATATTTTCTTTACCCTACCAGCTCCTATACAATACAAATTGAAAATGTTGAAATAAATTTGCTGCCTGGCCTTGGAAATTTCCTTTTTTTCTCTGTTCTGTAGTTCAGTCCATACAAACCAGAATTTACAAATCCACAAGTCATAAAGTTATTGAGGTTGAGAAACACTGCTATAGATCGATGCAAACTATATTTTTAAAAAGGAAAATAAGATCTTAGAATACTTTGTGACCTCAAATAATCCTGAGTTTTACAACTGCTCGGAGATTATAATTAAATATAAGCAGTGGATAAAACCTGGATTTTCCATGTTTGGAACAAATTTGTTATTGTTATTTTCTGTTTTTGTTTGTTATCATTCTTATTTTTTCCTCCCCTTCCTGTATACTATTTTGAGTGATTCTGCTGATAGTGGCTTCCTGCATTCCTGCAGTTTTAAAAAAAACATTTTAAAGCACTAACTTTTCCAAGCAAAACAATTTGTTCAGTATTTCACCACTGGTGAAATTCTCAACAAATTTCTTCAAAGCTGATCTTTCAGGCTAATTTCTGAATTGGAAATAAACTTACTCTTTCTCTTTGTTAAATAATGATATGGCTTAATTTATCTCACTCTTATAGATAGAAGCAGTTGCTATAAAAAGAAACATTTCTATCAGATTTGGGAAGACAATTATTTTCACTGATATTGTAATTTTAGGAGCTGCAAAAAGTAATTTGGGGACTGATTGAAGATGTTGGAGCTTCAACTCAGCCCCTAACTGAGGCTGAACTGCAGCTGTATTTGTGCATAAAGTAAGAATGGTTATCTCTGTCATTCTGTCCTGGTAATTTGGAATGAGGCAGAGTTAAAGTTGATTTTTATCTTATAGCAGGGCCTTTCAGTGAGGCAAAGGGGATCAATAGTAAGACACAATCCATTCGCCACTTCAGAGGGACAGTACTACGTTTATCCTTTAAAAAACCCAGCAATAACATTAGGGTCTCTCTAATCTGTACATGGAAACAAAAGGAGACAAGAGAGCAAGTATTAACCTATGTGATAAGGAAACAGAATCCAAGAGATCCAGGGATTCAGACATGAAGTAGTCTAGAAATCAAAAGATGAGTAATTAGGATGCAAATCGGAGAATTGCCAGTAGGGACCTGCTGCATGCTGAAGGATTTTGTGCATCTGCCTTATTCAATCTACTTTTCTTGGCATCATTGAGACCGAGCATCTCACTATCTTCTCCAGGAAGATTTCTGGTGAATTGATCAACCGTATGAGTGCAGAGAAATTTACAGAGCAGTTTAGAGATACAGTATTTGCTTACGTTTTTCAATCTAGTCAGTGCCTGCTTCCTACCTTAGAACTCAGTCCATAGCCCATTAGTTTTAACTAACTTCATTCTTGATTCAGCAAAGTCAGACTCAAAAGCCAACCCACAGCAGTTAGTCTGGATATAACTGCACCTTTCACCTGAAAGAAAAAGTTGACATAGAATTGAGGTGTTAGACCAGGACCAAGTCCATATTCATAGTCAACCATGAAAACCACCAGACCTAGCACTACCTCTCAAACTAATCTAACTGACAAGATTGCTATATAAATGAAATTGAGGGAAGAGGGGAATTAGGAAATGAAGTTAGGTAGGTAATACATCTACAAAAGAAATTAAATAAATGGGGCAAATAAAGTACCAAATAAGATGAGCGAGATCTACATAGATCAGGATAAGAAAGATGAGAATATTCACACAAAATTAATACAAAGGTTGAGTTGTCCCGGAATTACATATATTTGCTTTACCTTTTCTCTAGTTGTTTCAGCTCTAAAAAGATTGCTATGGAATGCCTTATTCTTTTCTTTTTTTTAATTTTAAGAATATATTTATTTCTTCAGACCTATTTTAGGAATTGAAAAGCCACAGGATGACTTGCTCTAACAATTATAGAAAGATACATTGCTAATATAAACCAAAGATCATTGTAATTTTTATAAGCAACACATTACATGTAAGTTGTAAACTTTATTGAACAAAATTGACAAGAGCAAATAGGCACTTGTTAACAATGAGAGTTCAAGATCATAGCAGCCAACTTAACTTTGCATTTTACTGAGCTCTGTTGCTGTGAATAATACAGCTCATGCACAGGTAATGACTTATTTGTACATTTTTCTCAAGTATTCACTGAATACTACCAACATATATACATTTGTACATAAAATTTCAGAAATTTAGAGAAGTTATTTTTGTTGGCCTTTTGGAAGTGGTCTTCTAAAAAGGAGGATATGTGGTTCTGGTTCATGAACCATATAGTGGACCCAGCCAAGACTCTGCTGAACACCAAGCCTTCTCCATTCTTCTTCAGTCATTTGATGTGTCTTTGGTACTTGTTTTGAGAGCTCTCTTGGCAGCATCACATGCCGGTATTCGTAGTTCTTGTCGAAGTATTTATCCGAATAATAGATCTGCTTATGAGCCATTATGAGAGGAATGGCGACGGCGACCACAGCGAAATCCCCCTCTCCAGGCCCTGAGCTCGTCACTAACCGACTGCCTTCGGAATGCGTTATTCTTAAGCCAGCAGGTGGGACAGGAGAAAACACCACAAAGATCCAATGGAAACCATTCAGTTTCTCTTTTAAAAAGAGGCATTCCAAGCCAAATTGCCTCTCTAACAGATGAGTATCATAAGCACCAGCTCCCATATTGAAACGGGATGTAAAATGTTGTCATACAAAGTCGTTAACTATAAGCCTTCTAGCATTCCAACATTATGAGCCAAGTCCTGTCATCATAACTCAGTAGCTGAGAAGAATGTGATCCATCTAGAAATGAGAGAATCAGTGGAAGGTTTAATACATATGTTTTCTACAGTTCATAATGAAATCACTCTTGATCTGAGAAAGGAAGAGCTGAGGCTGAGGTGTAGCCCTAGCAATCTGGCTGGCTTCCCCTTCTTCTATAAACACTCCAGTGTATCTGGGAAAAAGAATGCACATGGATTGGAAAGTTGCAAGGCAGCCTGGCAATCAGCAGAGACTTCTCTTTTTGCAGGTGTTGCTTTTAGGTTTTTGCCAACAGCCACTATGGACTATCTGTGGCTGAGAAGAAAGAGAAAATGAGGCAGTTGTAGCTGTAGGCTTGGCTTGATTTGATCTTATGCTTAATTGTAGAAATATTCACATGCTGAGAAAGTTATAGAAAAATATAGGAAGACGGAGCTGTTAGTAAGCCCCCGCTCTTTCTTTTTCATTTTTTACAAGGTGCGATGGTTCAACAATTAAAGATGTCGAGCTTGTCATCTGGAAATCTGACAGTCTTGGTTTGAAACTTGAGTAGCAGACAACAGGGTGAGCTCCTGTTACTTGCCTCAGCTTCTGCCATCCCAGAACCTGAAAGCAGGCAAATGAAAGCAGGCAAATAAACAGGTACCACTTTGGTGGGAGGGTAACAGTATTCCATGTACCTCAGTGTGTAGTCATGCTGGCCACATAACCAGTGTCTTCAGACAATGCTGGTTCCCTCCACTAAAAACAGAGATGAGCACACACACCCTTAAAAGTTGGACATGACTTTTAAGACTGGACAAGAAAAGCCTTTACCATCGACCATGGTATCTTTCTGCGCCAGCTGGAGGGGTTGGGAGTGGGAGGCACTGTTCTTCAGTGGTTCTCCTCCTACCTCTCCGGTCGGTCGCAGTCAGTGTTAGTGGGGGGTCAGAGGTTGACCTCTAAGTCTCTCCCTTGTGGGGTGCCTCAGGAGTTGGTCCTCTCCCCCCTGCTATTCAATAACTACATGAAACTGCTGGGTGAGATCATCCAAGGACATGGGGTGAGGTATCATCAGTATGCCAATGATACCCAGTTATACATCTCCACTCCATGTCCAGTTGGCGAAGCAGTGGAAGTGATGTGCCAGTGTCTGGAGGCTGTTAGGGTCTGGATGGGTGTCAACAGGCTCAAACTCAACCCTGACAAGATGGAGTGGCTGTGGGTTTTGCCTCCCAAGGACAATTCCATCTGTCTATCCATAACCCTGGGGGGGGGATTACTGACCCCCTTGGAGAGGGTTCGCAACTTGGGCATCCTCCTCAATCCACAGCTAACATTAGAACACCATCTTTTGGCTGTGGCAAGGAGGACGTTTGCCCAGGTTCGCCTGGTGCACCAATTGCGACCCTATTTGGACAGGGAGTCTCTGCTCACAGTCACTCATGCCCTCATCACCTCGATGTTCAACTACTGCAACACTCTGTACATGGGGCTGCCTTTGAAGAATGTTCGGAATGCAACTGCGAGAGCAATCATGGGCTTTCCTAAATATGCCCATGTCTTGTCAACACTCCGCGCCCTGCACTGGCTGCCGATCATTTTCTGGTCACATTTCAAAGTGCTGGTAATGACCTATAAAGCCCTACATGGCATTGGACCAGAATACCTACAAGACCGCCTTCTGGCACACGAATCCCAACGGCCAATTAGGTCTCACAGAGTTGGCCTTCTCCGGGTCCTGTCGACTAAACAACATTGTCTTGAAGGACCCATGGGAAAAGCATTCTCTTTGGCAGCCCCAGCCCTCTGGAATCAACTCCCCTGGAGATTCGAACTGCCCCTACCCTCCTTGCCTTTCGTAAAATGTTGAAGACACATCTCTGCTGCCAAGTGTGGGGGGATTAATCCCCCCTTTTTGTTTGACCTCTGTATAATGATTAGTTGGACTGAATGTGTAGTCGATGATTGCTATGACAATGTATTTTTAAATTAGTTTTTTTTTACTTTTTAATATTTTATTTGTATTTGTACTGTATTATTGTTATGTTGTGAGCTGCCCCGAGTCCTTGGAGAGGGGCGGCATACAAATCTAATAAATTATTATTATTATTTTACATTTAAGGCTCTTTTTAGTGATTTTCCTCATAGCATGTTCCCAAAAATATAACAGGTAATTGCAACAAATGCATCTTCAAAAGAATGTATCAGGCTAGATATGCGCAAATCAGTCTGGGGTCACTGTGACAAATCCCTAGTTTTTGAAATAGCACAACTGTGATCCTGAAATAGCAAAATGAAAAGTGGAATAGACAGAATTCTCCCCTCTCCCATTCCTCCCAGCCATATATGTTGTCTCATATCATTTTCATACATTGGCACAACTAGAGAAAAATGTTCTTTGGACTGTTGAATCATTGGTTTCTTGGAGAGGCAGTTTCAGTCATTAGGTTATAAATGTTTGTTCTAGAACATCTCAACATTTGCTTGGAAATTCTGTATTGCTAGAGGTGATATAATCCATTCCTCCACACAGCTTGATAAATGATCAGCTAATTTCTATTTAATATTTTATTTTTCATTTTGAGCAAAGCAAAAAATATACTGTATACTGTAGTAAGAAGCTGTTTTGCACAAGTATCTTTCCCCTAGAAGAGGAAAATGAAAGGAAAGAAGGAAAGGGAAGGGAGGAGAGAGGAAGGGAGGGGGAGGGGAAGGGAAGGGCCTTTGCTCATCTGATGTGTCTTTGTCTGTCCTAATTTTTTCTGCAAAGCAAGAATGATAACAGCTACCTGAAAAAAAATGGAACCCATCCACAGTTTGATGTACAGTATCTTTCCTGGTGAATATTTTCCTTCTCTTATCAGGGAAAGTGCAATGAATTTTAAAATAAATATCCCAAATCTCCATCAGAAATCAGGTCTGGTCATTTGGAAAATAAGTAATGAACATCATTTGTCAATGTCACTGTTAAGTGATGAATTTTCATATGCTGAAGACCCGAGAAATATGTCATCTTTATTCCCAAGTTTGTTTTGGGATCTGTTAATTTAATTAAATTTCCATTGCTGAAGCTTCATAAAAAGCAATGAAGCATGAAAGGTGCCCGGTTTGTTGCACTGGATAATTAAAAGAACAAGGATAAGGTGAGATGGAGTTGAAGGAGTAACTAGCTAGAAGTGTGCTTCATTCCTTAGAAGATCAGTATTGAAACAGAGTTTAGGAATACAAGCCATTAAAATTAATCACATTTCTCTATTAAATCTGTTTATGAATGTGTAACCAACTGTTAACCTTAGGTTTATACCCAACTGAGTTTTAAAAAAGGACAAGAATTGCATATACTATCTAGCTGGGTAGCAAAAACTTAAATTCTAATCCACAAATAGTTAAAAGAATGCGGGGTGGGGGAAATTAGTTTCTAGAACTGAAGCAGCTTTGGGTCCAAGCCTTAACATTAAGCCTAAACCCAACAATTAAGGCCTCCCAAGTCTAAGACATACAGTATATTCCCAGAGGCTGAGTTCCAGCATCTTCATCACCGAAATCATGTACTCTACTGAATCTGTTTGCTAGTGTAGACAATGTTCCTAAGAGAAAAAAATTAAGAAGTCAAGATAGAATGATGGTTTTTCTAGTTAGATCAGTCCTTTTTTGCATTTCTCAACACTTTCTCAAAACACAGAGCCTGAGATGGGTGGTCAGGCCCAATCAGTAGAGTAACTCAGTTGAATCTGCCCCTTTACAGTAAAGTATGTTTATTCTCTAAGCTCTGTCCGGGGTCCTGAAAGAGCTTCTTCCAGCTATCACATCTAGGCCTCAATCTTGCATTCTTTCCTTTGCTTTATGTAATATGACACACCTGCATCCCAGGCCTCGCCAATCAAACTCTATGGAGACTCAGAGGTCAGTTTTGAGCAAAAGACATATAATTATGTGGGATTCCATGAAGCATTACGAAACATAGTGGTTTCTACATGTGGTTTTTCTGTAGGATTCAGATCTCCAGTCAACCTTGCACAGAGGAGTAAAATTCTTTACTGTTCGTTCTGCCAAATGATGTTAGCAGGACAAATTTGCTTTTTTCCATGTATCTCCTTTTGTCAATCTTCCAATTTGATAAGAAGGTAAATCTATTTTCACAGTCTCTCTCTCTCTCTTCTCTCTCTCTCTCTCTATCTATCTATCTCTCCCCTCTCCCTCCCCCTTCCTCCCCCCTTCTGTCTCTGTCTCTCTCCTCCCCCATCTCAATTTCTCTCTCACACACACAAACATATTCTTTTCTGGCAGAAGCAAAAACAGAACAATGATGGCAGTACTATTTTTGTTCTGAAATGATGAGAAAACGCTCAATGCTATTAGGTAATGTGGATAGTGGGAGAATCATATATGCAGGAAGTGATTATGAACCTGACCAGAAATTCATCTTGCCCTTTCCAGATGCCTATGTATAAATAGAAAACAAGGAAACTTTTATAGGTAACACCAAGGGTTCTTTTATTTGAAACATGGCATTTATGAACGCTGGTATGACAAAAACCAGGAGCAAACATATTCTCTTCTTTCAAAATGGAATGTACATTGTATCTAATTTAATTTGATCTTAAAATAAAGATAGTACAGCAACCAACTGAAGCATGACTGGGGATGTCTGTGCCATCTAATGTGTTTGGATAGTAAATCAACTGCACAGATATATCATGACAGGTCTCTTTTATGTTTTCCCTTATTGCCTGCCAAAAAAAGGCATCTGTGAAATCTGCAAAACATAAGCAAGCAAGGGGGGAGCCTCAGATGATATTTTCTAGTATGGGTACTTCTACATTTTGATATTTTCTTCTTTCAAATAACTTTGCCTTGATGATTTTTTTTGCATGTCTACTCCATTCAAATTCAGATACTGCTCTTGGTTTTTTTTTAAGGCAGTGAGAATAATTTGTAGATTTTGATCAAAAGCATATATTAAATAATTGATTTTGTTTGAGTTCTTGAAGCAGATGGATCTAATGCCTATTTATCTGAACTGCTTTTGGCGATGAATGGGCATATTAATTTTTGTAAAGCTCAATTCAAGAACCTACCTTTTAAAAAAAATATCCAAAATCCCAGCAAATTCAATTCAATCAGCACATCCTTGGGCTGTAGCTGAGTGTGGCAAGATGAAAAAATGTCCTGTAAACTGTTCTGTCTGGGTTCCCCCAGACCTCAACACCAACTGGAAAAAACAGCCAGACACTCTGGTAAAAGCCAAAAGTATTTTATAACTGGAAAAAATAAGCACAGAGGAAAACCTGTTCTTTCCAACAGACAGGATATAATATAGTACAGCAGGGTCCTGATGTCCAGACAATACAGCAAGCTTCTTGCTGGCACCCCCCCCCCCCAAGGTTTCAATAGTCAAAAGGCACAAACCAGGATTCCAAGACACCAAAGTTCACAGTCAGGTCCCACGACTCTCAAAGATAAAACTCCACAAGCCAGGAAGGGTGGGTCTGCCTTTTAGCCTTTCCCAAGAGCACCACACCCAAACCCAGCTGCTGCCACTTTAATGCTTAAAGTATTTAGCCAATTGACTCCGTCTCTGATTAGCTCTCCGTTGTCGCAGATCAATTATGGCTTGTGCACTTTCCTCTAAGGAATCCAGGCTGCTTGCTGAGGAGAGCTCCCCCTGGTGGGACTCTGGCTGTCCTCCCTCTTCTTCAGCCTGGGATTCCTCCTCGTCTGTCTGCACCTCCTGTTCCTCAGCCTCTCCCTCTGAGCTGGAAACCGACAGAAGGTCAGCCGTTCCCGGAGGGGCCTCAGACGGAACCACAACATAAACAAAGTAAGAAAACAAAAGAAAGCAAAAGAAAACACATACATGTCCAAGAAGTCATCAATGCAGATTTTACCTCCATCTATTTATTTTCAACATCAGTTTGTTTGAATCAAGTGGATCTGGATTAGACAATCAATAAAATTAATGAAAAAGACTTGATGGCTTATGATCAGTATCCCAAACTGAACAGAATTGTTTCTCCTTTTTCACTGTATGTTCACACTGCAGCCTGCAAATATACTGTATATTTTCAGAGTATAAGATGCATCTTTTTATCTCCCAAAAGAGGGTGAAAACCTGGGGGCATCTTATACACCAAATGTAGCCTTACCCAGCCACCCCCACCCTTTGGCCTCTGCCTCCCAGCAATTTACCTCCTTTCAGTAAATAGAACAGAGCCTGCTAAGCCAAGCAACTGATTATCAGCTTTTCGACCCCTCAGCTGATTTGAGGATGCATGCTTGAGGCTGCAGGCAGGCCAGCCATATGTTAAACTGAAAGTGAAACTAAAGGTGCAAGGAGGCAAATTGCTGGGGGGCAGACGCAGATCCCCCCCCCCTTGTTTTCTTCCTCCCAAACTCAGGTGTGTCTTATCCTCTGGTGCATCAATGTTAGTATTGTGTACAAAACAGTTGGGTTTGCAATATATAAACAAGCTAATAATGAATGTTTGATTGTATTGAAGTACTATAGCTTTAAGAGGTAGTGTTGCAAATTGCCATAAGAGGGAGCCAGAAAGCATGATTCTCTCTCTCTGCTCTCTCTGTTCTTTCTGCTGAGTCACTGTGACTGATTAGTTGATGTATTTGTAAGCTGTAATGTATGTCTGATATGGAAAACAAAAACAGGCTTGTAATACTATTATTGTATTGATAGATATTGACTGTTTAACTTGACTGTGCTATTTCTAAAGTAAACACTATTTTATACACTTTAATGTATCTGTCTTGTATGACTGAATAATTACTCATATCTTCTGGATATCTGCTGGAATTCCACATTTTCCTCTGTGCATGTCCTTGATAAGTGAAGGGTTCTGCACACTCCTTAACAATCTTATACTCTGAAAAATATGGTATTCAGCTCAATATCCAAACACATTGATCAAACTAATTAGCATGAAAGAATCTGGGACTTTGATTTTATTTTCAGTTTTATAGTTGGAAAACATTTATTTCAGTCTAAGCTACTGATAACATGCACAGCTATTAATTAAAAGAAAAAGAAAGCATCAAGGCAGAGTATAAGAGAGATGTATTATTTCTAATTGACATACCACTCATCGAATATAATGGTGTATCATGTTGGTTATTAACTATACTTCACTTCTGTGAGGAGAATTTGAAATCAGGGAGCATAAGGCACACACATATGTGTGTGAGTGCATGTGTGCACACATTTACACACACACACACACACACACACACACACACCTGAAGTAGAGCACATGTCAGAATTCAAAATGTGCCAGCTTGGAGATGATAATGATTGAAACCTCAGAGGTGTTTCCTCATAAATTGTTTCAATCAGGTCTAATTTTTATGGGAAAAGTTATTACAATAAATATAAGGGAATTGCAGGCAATGAGACTATGGAATTTCCTTTTAAAAGCCTCTAAGACAGTGATCATCTTTAAGACATTTTGTTCCATATGAACCAATGTCTGCAGTCTGAACAAAGAGACTTTTATGGAGACCATGATTGTCTCCAGCTGACAGGGTTCTCTCCCATAGGGAGTGTCCTTCTCATATACAAATCCCTAAGCATCCAAATAATCTTTTGACAGAAAAATGACTAAATTATTCAGGATTGGTTTTGCCTCGTGAGAAAGAGGAGATAGAGAAATTTTCAACTTCTTCTCCAAAAGGCAATGGAGTTTATTGTGTTGAATAGGAAGTAATATTTTTAAATAAGAGTGGAATGAAAAAGCATATAACAAAGGTTAAATTTATTTACCAATCCTAAGGGTACAATGATTTAACTCAGTACAAGTGACTAATGGTATTGAGGAAGCTGAGCTTTGCTTTGATATCATTTTATATTGCATCTCTTGCTGAATTCTGTTTTTTAATATATGACCTTTGTCCTACATATCTGCTGTACTTTTAGCATTCTTAAAGTGCTGAGAGCCGGGCAAAAGGGTCTTTCCGTTTTCACACCTGTACTTCCTCTGTGCCCGGGTAGGGTGCAGCTCCTGCTTGAACGCGTAACCACGAAATGTGCTTAGGAAGCTTTGATGGTGTAAGATAGGATGTCAGCTAGCAATAACTTCATACGAATATAATCACTGATTAACCACAAGTTCTTCTTTGTGCCGACCACAGGTACTTTCGATCTGTAATTCTCATCTCTGTATTTTTACATCATATAACCTTGCCCCTTTGATGTTTGATTGGATGTTTTATTCTCCGCTTTTTGAATATGTATAAAAACCCCCAAGGGACAGATTTACAACTGTTCAGACATTCTTTTATTCTGCTGAACCGCATGCAATAAACCTGTATCCTGTATCCTGTATCCTCCTGTGGTCTCTGGTCCCTTATTGGCATCAAACATCTGTGTTTCTGCAACATTTTCTGGCGACCACGAAGGGACTAGACGGGAATTTGTATCCCTCTGGACGCCCGCCTCGGTGGCGTCTGCCCTAGGTGTGTAAGAGGAACTGTCCAGGCGCCATCGGAAAATTTTCTCCGAGGACCTTCCTGTTGATACCGGGGCAGCCACGCTGACGGTTTGCGATCCAAGAACCACTCCTGAGAGGAAACCAGAGATCAGGACATCTGTACGCCGGCCTGGAAGAGTAACCGAGTCTCCAAGATAAAAGGCAAGTTCTAAGGCGAGGCCTCTGTAGTAGACACTTTTTAGAGACTGGTACGAGTCTATCTCTCCCTATGTAGAGGGACAGAGGCGAGGACTGATCACCCTCGTTTTGGCTCGTTCTTCACTGAGAGACCCCCAAGGTGGGTGGCCTGTGTTTTCTGAGAGAAAACGTTGTGCGTGTGATTGCCTACCGCGGCTCCCACAGGTGGCTGTGAGCTCCAGGACCTTGGGCCGGTAGAGATTGTGTGAAGTGAATAAAATTCCTTTTGTGTCTCAAGGGAAGGACCCCTTACCTCCCTTGTATACTCCCTCCCCTTTTCTGTCTGGTGCTCCGGGTGGAAGATGGGAGGGAAACCGAGTGTGCCCAAAACCCCCCTTGAGTGTGTAATGAAACATTTCAACCAGGTTTATAACAATCAAACCCAAGAGTAGGGTATAAAATGGAGCCGCCGCATTCTGACAAACCTCTGTACATTAGAGTGGCCCTCCTTCAACTTGGGATGGCCCGATATAGGAACCTTTGATATTCCCACTATATTGTCAGTTCATAAACTTGTATTTGATCCTGCCTTGGGCCATCCTGACCAAGAGCCATACATTGATATTTGGTTGAAACTAGCTCAAAATCCACCTCCATGGGTCACCAAATGTAGGACCCAACAGTGTAAAGTCCTGGCCGTGGTCCCCATTCCTTCAGGGGCCACGCTCAGGAGAAGGACCCCCAGGAGAGGGGGAGATAACTCATCCCCTCCCTGGCGGCCCAGGGAAGTTCACATTGTCCCATCTCCCACAACAAAAGGGACAGGGGACTCAGTCAGCCCCCCAACTCAGAAGGAAAAATCAATAGACGTATATACAGTGCCACAGTGTTTTGCAACACTCTCTAAGCAGTTTACATGGTCAGCACATTGCCCCCAACAATTTGGGTCCTCATTTTACCCACCTTGAAAGATGAATACATTTTGAGCCTGCCAGGATCCAACTCCAGGCTGTGGGCAGAGTTATCTTGCAATACTGCATTGTTACTAGTGTAGCATCATTGGAGTGTATTTTAACGATTATTACACAAAATTAAAATAATAAATTAAAATAATAACAATAAATGGTTCAAAAAACCACCCCTGAAAATTCTTACCAAGAAAATCAGGAGGAAAAATTATAGTGGCCCTCCCACTTCCTTCCCACCAAAAATAATACCTTTCACTGCCCTTTCATTTCAATACCTTTCACTGACTCCATCCTTTTCTAATTCTCCCAAACCTTCGTCACCTGTATGCATGGATTAGCCCTAATTAAGATATACCAATAGTGTTTCATGCTGCAGGCATTGGCCAACTGAGATGAATAGTGAATGCATTAATACCATAAGATACCATCAGTGCCAGTATTTATGCAAACACTGAAAGACAGATGAGCTATGTGCTAAATTTTATCACTCACCATTTGTAGAATATACTTTATTAAACCATTAAAAAATGTCCACCATTTAATGGGTGACTGATGGACATTCCTGTACCAAACTGTGTCACTTGTACTGCCAATTACTGTCAACTTCATCATTTATTGAACCATGAGAATATAGTCTACAAAATGAGGCTACATGATCCCAGAAAGTGAGATAAGAAGACAGAAAAAAAATCTTAGTTATTAACTTGATATTGCACTGCTATTTATTTAATTTAAAACATGAGGGATCTCTGCAATAGCTAGAGAATAAAGATGCTTCTCTTTGCCTTTTAACATCTGCAAAGAAGGATTTGCTCAAGTTCTGCTATATTCAAATAATTTGTCAAGCTTTGGTTTGGCATGACCTTTCAGTGGCTAGTATCAGCAGTTCAGCAGGAGATGTTCAAAACAAATTGGTGAAGATGTCCCACCTTGTCAGTGACACTGGATGACAGGTATTACTCTGACATCCTGAATACAGTCTTGAGTGCTCTGTTTACCAAAGTACCGATCATGCTTTGCTACAACTATACACTTCATTGCCAAAGTTAAGAAAGGTTGGTATCTGCTGTTTCAAATAGAAAATGCTTTACCTCGTTTTTTTCTTTCCACCCGCTAAGAAATCCATTGCTTATGGAAACTATTATTCCTGCACAGATATCATTCTTCCACTCCTTATTTGTAGATTGAATTAAATGACCTTCTATGTTCATTGCCTTTCTGCAACTATGGTAGTAGCACCCCTTTCAAAAATTACTATATTTTCGGAGTATAAGATGCACCTTTTTCCACTCTAAAAGAGGCTGAAAATTTGGGTGCATCTTATAGTCCAAATATAACTTTTTCAAAACTTTTTTCCAGCTCTAACAAGCTGCTAATGATCTTCCCAGCTTGTAGAATTTTTTTATTTCTACTCCCTCCAAAGAAGGTTTTTTTCCCCCAGCACTAAGTCTGCAGGCTTATTTTCAGTGCTACTCCCTCCAAAAATGATTTTTCCAGCCCTAACAAGGTGCTAACAATCTTCCTGGCTTGAAAGATTTTTTAATTCCTACTCCCTCCAAAGAAGTTTTTCCCCCAGCCCTAAATCTTTGCAGGCTTGTTTTCATTCCATCAGATTTTTTTTCAGCCCTAACCAGGGGATAAAATAATGTGCTGAAGCTGATGAGACTAAGGATGCTAGCCAGATAAATATCTGGTAGGTAGATTTTCCCCCCTATTTTCCTCCCCCAAAACTAAGGTGCATCTTATACTCCCCCAAAAATATGTTCATTCATTCATTCATTTAGATTTCTATGCCACCCTTCTCCATTGACTCAGGTCGGCTTACAACATAATAAATACAATACAGAACATGTAGAAATCTAATGTTACAAATCTAAAAATTTCTAGAACCCCATTATCTTAAAAAACCACAATCATCCACATGCATCCAACTAATTTAACCATTCGTGGCCGGAGTTAGCTTACAGCCCCCATGCCTATCTGCAAAGATGGGTCTTGAGGGCCTTGCAAAAAGCCAGGAGGGTGGGGGCAGTGTGAATCTCTGGGAGGAGTTGGTTCCAAAGGGCTGGAGCCACCACCAAGAAGGTTCTTCCCCTAGGCCCTGACAGACCACATTGCCTGGTCAACGAAAGAAGGCCAACCCTGTGGGGCCTGACCAGTCATTGGGCTACATTGTACATATTTTCCTTAAATATATTGCAAATGATGTAGCTGGACTTTATTTTTGCGCTTACAGGATTCAGGTTTTTTATTGTTTTGATTTTACTGTTATGCCAGTTTTCCTAAAGTTTCTTCCATTTTAAAGGGCATGACTACATCCCACCCTATAGGATGCTCTGAATGACAGCTTTTTTATTAATGCTGATACTGAAAACTAATTCCAGGTGCCTGAATTATTGGTTAACTAAAATCTAGTATCAAGAATTGAAACATCTTCTGGGATAACTAAAGTATTACATTTGTTTTTATCAACATGTACAGCAAAGTGTATGACAGAGCTGGAGCTGGCAGTGGTGAGGAAGAGGAAATCTGAAAGAAGAAAAAATGTAAATTGAGAGTTAAAAATATCTGAAGTGTATACATGCTCCAACTGTAAAATGTAAAGACCAGCTGCTGTGTCTCCAAAGATGGAGATATATGTACAGTATGTGTGTCTCTCTGTGTGTATTCACACACATACAGAGAGAGAGAGAGAGAGAGAGAGAGAGCTTTACTTGTAAACATTTGGAGAAAACAGTTGCAATGTTCCCTTCACAATTCCATTTTGCATCATCTACGTGCTGTACTGAGATGGAATGTTGCCAATATTATACACTGAATCCTCAATGTGATGATCACGTTGACTTAAATAGAAGTACCATATTTGAACTGCATATATTTGGATGACCACTAGAGAAAAAATGATCACATTTACATTAATTTAAACATTTCCTTCAAGGTGTACAATCTTCTTTAGTTATTATTTTGCTTTTTGTACACCATTCAGAGTCTGGCTAGGTTATATAGAAAGAAAGAAAGAAAGAAAGAAAGAAAGAAAGAAAGAAAGAAAGAAAGAAAGAAAGAAAGAAAGAAAGGGAAAAAAAAGAGGGAGGGAGGGAGGAGAAAATATATTGATTTATTAATAATCATTTGGATTTTTGTGGCCCTATAGATTCATTGAATACTCCGCATGTTCGAAGAGGAGCGGCATACAAATTTAACAAATTATTATTATTATTATTATTATTATTATTATTATTATTATTATTTCCTTTTCTCTCCCCCCCCCCAGATCCTTTGGCACTGTGCCCAGCATGCCAAGTACCACTGGGACCACTTTCACTGGCTTATGCCAGAGTCGTTGCAGCTCGATTTTTAGATCTTTGTATTATTATTATTATTATTATTATTATTATTATTATTATTATTATTACAGTCTTATTAAGTGATAACAATTAATAAACAAATCTTCCTGTGTTTAATGTGAAACTCCTCCTTATTTCTATACATACAGTTGATGTCTCTCCCGTGTTTCGCAGAGAGAAAGGCCTGCTTTATAGTTAGTGATATGATAATAATGATACAAGTAAACTGGGTAAGTAGAAAGTAGATATAACAATACAGAATATGGAGAAGTTACATTATAGGAATTAAGCATGACATATAAAAGAAAACATTTATGCTTCTTCTCACATAGAAAATGCAGTCTTTCCTCTTCTGTCTTCTGGTAAGGATCAACCAACTGAAGAGCTAACGCTGTTTCATCATGGCCTAATAACTATTGAATTTAGAAAAGGTTATCATAGGGTACAAAAACCAGGACAATCCCTCAGCTATTTGCCAAGGAAAACAACAACAACTAGAAGATAGGCTCAGGACTCAGATGGATCTTGACAGACTTGAACACTGGGACCTATCTAACAAAATGAATGAATCTATCTAACAAAATGAAATTCAATGTAGAGAAAAGTAAAGTCTTACAATTAGGAAAGAAAGCCCCAAAATTCAATTCAATTCAATTCAATTTATTAGATTTGTATGCCGCCCCTCTCCGAAGACTCGGGGCGGCTCACAACAACAATAAAAATAGTATAACAATGGAACAAATCTAATAATAAAATTACATTTAAAACCCCCAACAATTTAAAACCCATACAACACGTACATACCAAACATAAAATATAAGAAAGCCTGGGGGAGATGTCTTAATTCCCCTATGCCTGGTGATATAGGTGGGTCTTAAGTAAGTTGCGAAAGACAAGGAGGGTGGGGGCCATTCTAATCTCCGGGGGGAGTTGATTCCAAAGGGCTGGGGCTGCCACAGAGAAGGCTCTTTCCTTGGGGCCCACCAAACAACATTGTTTGGTCAACGGGACCCGGAGAAGGCCAACTCTGTGGGACCTTATTGGCCGCTGGGATTCGTGCAGTAGAAGGCGGTTCCAGAGGTATTCTGGTCCAATGCCATGAAGGGCTTTAAAGGTCATTACCAACACTTTGAATTGTGACCGGAAACCAATCGGCAGCCAGTGCAGGCCACGGAGTGTTGTAGAAACGTAGGTGAATCTAGGAAGCCCCACGATAGCTCTCGTGGCCACATTCTGCATGATCTGAAGTTTCTGAACACTTTTCAAAGGTAGCCCCATGTAGAGAGCGTTGCAGTAGTCGAACCTCGAGGTGATAAGGGCATGAGCGACTGTGAGCAATGACTCCCTGTCCAAATAGGGCCGCATATACATGCTTAATAGTAGTTACTGCTTAATAGTAGTAACTGTGAGAAGGATCTTGGACTCTTAGTGGACAACCAGCTAAACATTAGCCAGCAGTGTCCAGCGGCAGCCAAAAAAAGCCAATACAATCCTAAATTGTATTAACAGAGGGATAAAATCAAGATCAAGTGAGGTACTAATGCCACTCTATAAAACCTTAGTAAGACCACATCTAGGATACTGCATCCAATTTTGGTCACCACACTGTAAAAATAATGTTGATACTCTAGAAAAAATGCAGAGAAGAGCAACCAGAATGATTAGGGGACTGGAGACTAAATGGTTACAGGAACTGGGCATGGCTAGTCTACTGAAGAGAAGGACCAAGGGAGATGTGATAGCAGTGTTCCAATATTTGATGGGCTGGCACTGAGAGCTATTCTCCAAGGCACCTGAATGCCAATGGCCATCCACAGAATAATGGATGAAACTGATCAAGGAGAGACTCAACCTAGAAATAAGGGGAAATTTTCTGAGAGTGAGAACAATCAACCAATTGAACAGCTTGCCTTCGGAGGTTGTGGGAGCTTCATCACTGAAGGCTTTCAAGAAGAGATTGGATTGCAACTTGTCAGAAATTGTGAAGGGTCTTCTGCTGGGGTGGCTGGTTGGACTAGATGACCTACAAGGTCCCTTCCAACTCTGTTAAACCATAATCTGTAAAACAGTGATCTAATACTAAACATTAAAGCTAAACATCAATTAATTTTAAATTTCCAGCTAGAGAAGTGAACCTCAGCAAATTTGCAGGGACTATGTTCTGCTCTAAGGAATTTCTATTAAAAGCATGAAAAGAGCTTTCTTAACTGGAATAGGTGATGGAAGTATGAGAAAAAGGAAAGAAACAGAAGAAAGAAACTCTCCCTTCTGAGCAAGGGGAATGGGGAAATGTGTTTTACCCTTTCTGATGGGTTGTTGGGGTTTTTTGCTGCACAGTCCATAAACCTCTTAAATAGTGATGACGGGCAAGCTCTGATGGAGAATTAATAACCTTTTAACTCAGCTTTGTTAATGAATAAGGTTGTAGCAAATTTTAGACCTTTTAAGACACATTACATCAGCATTCATTGGTCATTAACCACAGGGGCTCAGAGTTGCTTTGTGAAAAGCAGCTTACACAAGAATGTGTTTCCAGTAAGAAGAGATGGGAAAGGATGCTTCATTTGGGGACCATCTGGTGAATTTAACTAGAATGTTAGCATATTTTAAACTTATCACAATAGATGGAAATATGCTAACATTCCAAAGAACATCACTGGGTAAACAATTTTATTTATTTATTTATTTATTTATTTTGTCCAATACACAATGAGGGTTTTAGTGGGTATATATCTATATACACATAGTAAAATACATGATGAAGGTTATAGAGGAGATATTCTCTATAACCTTAGTAAAGATAGTAAAATATATCTAAGAAATAATAGAGTATAGTAATAGAACATATCAATGAAAGAATAGAAGAAGAGATATAGGTATAGAAGAAAGGAATAGGAGATACAGTAATACCTCATGATACGAACTTAATTGGTGCAAGGAGGAGGTTCGTATGACGAAAGGTTCGTAAGATGAAACATTGTTTCCCATAGGAAACAATGTAAAGTCAATTAATCCGTGCAACCAAAAAACCCCCCGCAAAAAAACGGCTTTCGGCGACTGCTGGGAAGCCGCGCGGCTGTTTTAAAAGGTCGCAGCCGGCCTGGGGGGCTTCCCAGCACCCACCCGAACCTGGGTTCGGGGTTTGGGGGGTGCTGGGAAGCCCCCCAGGCCAGCTGCGACCTTTTAAAACAGCCGTGCCGCTTCCCAGCTGTCGCCTGAAGCCGAACGCCAAAGCCGAACTTCCACGTTCGGCTTCAGGAGACAGCTGGGAAGCGGCGCGGCTGTTTTAAAAGGTCGCAGCCGGCCTGGGGGGCTTCCCAGCACCCCCCTGAACCCGGGTTCGTGGTTCGGGTTTGGCGTTCGGCTTCAGGAGACAGCTGGGAAGCGGCGCGGCTGTTTTAAAAGGTCGCAGCCAGCCTGGGGGGCTTCCCAGCACCCCCCGAACCTGGGTTCGGGGGGGTGCTGGGAAGCCCCCCACGCCGGCTGCGACCTTTTAAAACAGCCGCTCCGCTTCCCAGCTGTCTCCTGAAGCCGAACGCCAAAGCCGAACTTCCACGTTTGGCTTTGGGAGACAGCTGGGAAGCGGTGCGGCTGTTTTAAAAGGTGACAGCCGGGCTGGGGGGCTTCCCAGCAACCTCCCGAACCGAACCCGGGGTTCAGAAAAATTTTGCCTCTTCTTACGAACTTTGTTCGAGTTACGAACCGGCGTTCGGGAGGCTTCTGGGAAGCCCCGCCGCCCGGCTGTCACCTTTTAAAACAGCCGCACAGCTTCCCAGCAGTCTCCGAACACCGGTTCGTAACTCGAAAAAAGTTCATAAGAAGAGGCAAAATTTTTCTGAATCCTGGGTTCTTATCACGAGTTGTTCGTAAGACGAGGGGTTCGTATCTTGAAGTACCACTGTATAGGAGAGCAATAGGACAGGGGATGGAAGGCACTCTAGTGCACTTGTACTCGCCCCTTACTGACCTCTTAGGAATCTGGATAGGTCAACCGTAGATAATCTAAGGGTAAAGTGTTGAGGGCTTGGGGATGACACTATGGAGTCTGGTAATGAGTTCCACGCTTCGACAACTCGGTTACTGAAGTCATATTTTTTACAGTCAAGTTTGGAGCGGTTAATATGAAGTTTAAATCTGTTGTGTGCTCTTGTGTTGTTGTGGTTGAAGCTGAAGTAGTCACCGACAGGCAGGACGTTGCAGCATATGGTCTTGTGGGGAATACTTAGATCTTGTTTAAGGCATCTTAGTTCTAAACTTTCTAGGCCCAGGATTGAAAGTCTAGTCTTGTAGGGTATTCTATTTCGAGTGGAGGAGTGAAGGGCTCTTCTGGTGAAGTTTCTTTGGACATTTTCAAAGTGTTTGACAGGGCAAAAATTGCCCTAAAAATAGCAGAATGCATCTCTCTTTCCTTGGACAGGACACCTTGGATAGCAGTGATAATGCCACTGCCCTTCAAGAGTATTTGTTTCATACTTGCTTCATAGACACTTGTGTAACTATCTTCTTATCATTCAGGCCTGAACAAGCATTATTAATTTTCCCCAATGAAATGCTCCTCCATTGCAATAGCAGAATATTGCCCTTATTTCTGAACCCGATTCATCATTGAAGCTATATAAATCTATAGGGGAAAAAAAGGCTGATTAGATTAGGTTAAATGCCCTTATAGTTCAGCATTCTGAGCCGGGGTGGCGCAGCAGGTAGAGTGCTGTACTGCAGGCCACTGAAGCTGACTGTAGATCTGTAGGTTAGGGGTTCAAATCTCATCATCGGCTCAAGGTTGACTCAGCCTTCCATCCTTCCAAGGTGGGTAAAATGAGGACCCAGATTGTGGGGGCAATAATGCTGGCTCTGTTAAAAAGTGCTATTGCTAACAGATTGTAAGCCGCCCTGAGTCTAAAGAGAAGGGCAGCATAAACATCAAATAAATAAATAAATAAATTCTGTATTATGTATTTCCTCATGTCCTAACATTTATGAGGAAAAGGCTCTCTTCCACTGTTGCTCCTCAGCAGCTAGAATGAAAGGTATGCCACTTGTGACTTAGGAGATAGCTAGTACACTAACAATTGAAAGATCAATAATTAGTATGTTCCCAATTTTAAAACCATCAAAAGGAGAAAAAGGAAGGGGAGGAGAAAAGGAAATAATAATAATAATAATAATAATAATAATAATAATAATAATAATAATAAAAACAACAACAACAACAACAAGTTGGAAGGGACCTTGAAGGTCTTCTAGTCCAACCCCCTGCTTAGGCAGGAAACCCTACATTATTTCAGACAAATGGTTATCCAACATCTTCTTAAAAACTTCCAGTGTTCACAACTTCTGGAGGCAAGTTGTTCCACGGATTAATTTTGCTAACTGTCAGGAAATTTTTCTAAGTTACTTCTCTCCTTATTTAGTTTCCATCTATTCCTTCTTGTTCTATCCTCAGGTACTCTGGTGAATAGTTTGACTCCCTCTTCTTTGTGGCAACTCTTGACATATTGGAACACTACTATCATGTCTCCCCTGGTCCTTCTTTTCATTAAACTAGACATACCCAGTTCCTGCAACCATTCTTCATATGTTTTAGCCTCCAGTCCCTTAATCATCTATATGAATATAGAAAACAAAATATAAAATGAAAATCATGCACAGATCCTTCAGACACAATATTCAATTTGTCATTGTAGAACATGCCCAGAACATGATGGTTGGGAAATACAGGAGCTTTGATTTAAACACATCTTTAGTGTAGGAGAGGTGAGATCTTTGAACTATGGTGATGGAGAAGATCCCTGTGAGTCTCTTGGACTGCAAAGCGATCAAATCGGTCAGTCCTAGAGTAGATCAACCCTAACTGGTCTTTAGAAGGCCAGATCCTGAAGATGAAATTCAAATACTTTGGCCATCTAATGAGAAAGAAGAACTCTCTGGAGAAGAGCCCAATGCTGGGAAAGATTGAGAGCAAAAAAAAGTAGGAGGGAACAACAGAGAATGAGGTGGCTGGATGGAGTCACTGAAACAGTCATCATGAGATTAAATGGACTCTGGGGCATAGTAGTGGACAGGAAGGCCTGGAGGAACATTGTCCATGGAGTTGTGATGGGCTGGACACAACTTTGCAACTAATAACAAGTGTAGAAATACCAAGTGATCCTATAGTTTCTTCTTCCTTTTCTCTTTCCCAATTCCTTCTCCCTTGACTTTTGGTTTAACATAGAAGGGAATTGTTTTGTATAACACTGAATCCTAATGAGATTTTGGATTTTGATAACCTGGAGAATGTCATTTCTAGCTAGCCTGCCACTGTCCCTTAATACCCTTCCTTGTATCTTTAGTGTAATGCCCGATTGAGATCTGGCAAAGCAGTAGCACAAAGAAGCAGTGAATAATATTCCTATTATTCCTAGGCATATTCTATATATGAGATTTTTAAAAAATGATGAGTGGAAATCAACAAATAGAAAAGGCCTTTTGAAACAGAAAAAGTCACTGGTTTGGATTCACTGGTTTGGATTCACTGGTTTGATTTCACTGGTTTGGATTCAGGTGAAATTAATTCCTACCCTCTGCAATCCACACAGATTATGTATCCCAGTTCATTAAAAAGGTTCAAGATTCCTAATAATAGCTGCAAGCTGATGCAAGATGCTTTCCATTAATTGTCCCACTGTAGTGTAGATAAATCCAAGTAATAGAATGTCATTGGATTCAGGTTTGGGGGGTTGACAATTAGTGGAGTAATGGTTTTCCTTTTGCTCCCAAAAGACTGTGTGAAAGGAGAATTCTTTATTGATGTGACTGCAAACAAACACCTCCATACACTATTATATTCATAGGATAATGTGGACAGAGGCTTTGGTCAAGGCAATCAAGTGCAGTATTTTTTTCCCCCTAGCTTCCAACAATGAAGAATGAACTGCCTCCGGCTGTAGATTGTAGCTTTCATACCTTGGCCATTATTCTTTTTCTCTTATATCCCAAAAAACCAAATTCTTCTGTGGTTTTGGTATCATTTTCAATCATGTATGTTATTTTTATTCTATTGCCTTCCCTTCTGGCTTCTTTTGCTGACAGCCAAATACTATATTGTATATTGAAAAGAGAGGTGTAATGATAATTGTATGCTCAGACTAAATGTTGATAAAATTGGAATTGAATACAGGAAAGTCTTCGACTTACAACAGTTCATCTAGTGACCGTCCTAAGTTACAAAACCACTGAGAAAAGTGACTTACAACAATTTTTCACCCTTATGATCATTGCAGCATCCCATGGTTACCTGGTTTGCATTCGGATGCTTGGTAACTGACTCACATTTCTGACTGTTGCCATGTCCTAGGGCAGTGATGGCGAATCTTTTTTTCCTTGGTTGCTGAAAGAGCGTGCATGCACATTATCGCGCATGTGCAAGTGCTCACACACATAATTCAATGGCTGGGGAGGGCAAAAACAGCTCCCTCAACCCTGCTGGAGGCCCTCTGGAGGCCAGAAATGGCTTGTTTCCCAACTTCTAGTGGGCCCAATATGCTTGTGTTTCGGCCTCCCCAGGCTCCAAAGACTTCCCTGGAGCCAGTGGAGGATAAAAACGCCCTCCCCAAATCCATGGAGGCTCTCTGGAAACCTAAAATGCCCTCACAGAGTCTCTGTGTGAGCCAAAAATCAACTGGCTACCACACACATATATGTTGGAATTAAGCTAGGGCGACGGCTCAAGAGCCAGGAGATATGGCTCTGCGTGCCGCCTGTGGCACCCGTCCATAGGTTCTTCATCACTGTCCTAGGGTCATGTGATCCTCTTTTGCAACCTTCCGACAAGCAAAATCAGGGAAAATCAGATTCATTTAACAACTATGTTACTAAT
Organism: Erythrolamprus reginae; assembly: GCF_031021105.1. Taxonomy (NCBI): domain Eukaryota; kingdom Metazoa; phylum Chordata; class Lepidosauria; order Squamata; family Dipsadidae; genus Erythrolamprus; species Erythrolamprus reginae. The sequence continues at coordinate 143,876,960 of NC_091951.1, read as the reverse complement.
TTAAAAACAGCAACAGTAAATATGGCAATAAAAGTTGTAAAATGGGCCAAAACTCATTTTAAAAATTTCTCACTTAGCAACATAAATGGTTCAATTAGGCCCTCTAGGTTGAGGACTACCTGTATAATAAAATATTGAGAAATTGGGTATCTCTTATTCCTAAACTTGAAAACTTCATTTAATTGATGTATACCAAGGATATAAGGCTTAAAGAGATAAAAAGTCAGGGGAATGTGACATGCTGTATTTTAGTGACATGAGGATTAGCTTTTATTCTGAAATATGTTTTTTAATATAATATTTTAGTAATATCCCATAACATTTATTGTATCAAAGTGAGATTTAGGGTTTATGCTTTTTTAGATACCATAAAATGCATAAATAACAAATGGTTATTTTAACCTGATTGCTCATCCACAAAAATGTTCCAGGTAACAATATCTAACTCTCTTCTGGTTGCCCTGCAACTTTAAGTATTCTGTGGATTTCATACATTCAGCTATTTATGAACTTGTTAAATTTGTAATGCTATCTAATCATCAAATGACTCAAAGTAACATACCAGCCACAAATTAAGATGGTAGCCAAGACTGTGGGGTAAAAATGCTGGCTTTTTTTTACATGCCTCATAAAGGTTACATGGTTGATACATGATCAGATTCAAGCAGACATTGGAGACAATGTTGTTCCAGAGAGCAGAAGCAGCAACAGAACAGGCACCATTCCCAAAAGAAAAGGAAAATGACTTCATGCACACTTCATTCTAAATTGATTTTCTCCAAACCGCCATGCCATCCCAAATTGCAAAGATTAATGCATATGATAGTGAGGTCTCTCAACTGCATGTTATAATCTTTGCAATTATGCACAATTCAGATATAACAGTGTTATTTCTGGGCAGTTTTTCCAGTCAGCATATCCTGCTTCAGAAATATTTGATAGTAAACTGTGCTTTTCTTTGATTCCGAGTTCAGCTCAATCTCTTGTTCCTGGAACCCTATCATAGCATCAAGCTTAAACACAAAATTGCCACCATATAGCCCTGGAAATTTGGAAAGTAATAAAGGTTAGCTGCCAGTGAATAAGAAGATTTTGAGGGATTTCAATCCCATTGTTTGTATTTTGTTGTAATCCCTCCATTCTTGCTCAGCTTCACTTCAAATTATGTCAAGAAAATTGTTGCAAAACAAGGGACAGATGTACACAAATATATGCACAGAAAAATATGGAGCGTAGGAGTGGGGAAACACTAGTGATTTGTTTTCTATTTTGGAGGAAAGGGTTATTTTAACATACGACATACGAGGAAACCTGAACAGCTTGAAAGCACTGCAAGTTAGTGTCAATTGACTTGCCATTCTTGGTGTTCAACTATTGACCAGAAAGAGTAGGAACTTATTGGTTGATGGTTCTCTAATAGCTATACTCCTAAAAACATATAAACATGCTTATGCTCACATTGTCTTAGCATCTAAAGAGCTCAAGAAATAGTCAATGCTTGTTTGATGATAATTTATCTAGGTTAGATGAAAAAGCTTGGCAGATGGAAAATCTGGTTATAAGAAAGAGCCATTGAATATAATTGTTATATGTATGTATTTATTTATGTATGTATGTATGTATGTATGTATGTATGTATGTATGTATGTATGTATGTATGTATCGATGTACGATGTACAATATGCATATATTTTATTCATTCATTCACCAATTCATTCTACAAGTATTTATTTTAAAAGTGATGATTTGGCTCCATTATCTTTTTCTCCAAGGGAAAAATTGCAGCACTAACAGAAAGGAAGTAGAATATGATTTTTGCCAATTCTTTCTTTCTCTGCAAATTATATTATATTTCCAACAAGCATACATGAGAGAGGACTTCATGGGTTAAATGGAATCCATAACAGTTGTTTGTTTCCTTCCTATCATACACGCAGACTTAAAAAATATATTAAAGAGAAATATAATATTATAGACTGGTATTTTGCATTGCCAACTTCCCATTTACCAGAATTCTAATAAAATAAATTTGTATGGGGTAGAAAATTAAAGGTCTTAGGGGAGGTACTAACAGCTACCATGTTGCCTGCCTACTTCTGTTATAGGATGTGTTCCATTGCATTTTTCAATCAAAATATTTGTGTTTAGTTGGCTCTTGGATCCCACTATCCAAAGTCCATCTAAGTTTGTGTTTGATTTTTTTTAAAGGTGCACCCAAAACTCTGTGTGGCTCACTTCATTCTGCATGAAGTGAGAGACATGCCAGTCTTTTGAAGTACTGAAAGATTTGAAAAAAGGAGACCTTTAACCTAAGCATCATTGCACAAAATTTTGGGTGGTTGATGGATTGCACTGTCCACTATGCTATGCTCTTGAGATGGCTTTTCAAAATGGGTGGGTTTGTCATGACCACAGCTGTAAAAATCCAGAGCCTAACATAACATCTGACAGCTCCAGGCATAGACACCCATCTGACCTAAGATTGTTTTAAAAAAAATAAAAAAATAAAGATGGGGATGCAGAGCTTTTAAAAGTTTTCAAATAATGTCAGCTTGTCACTTGTCAGAAACTTTCTAATTCTTTCCAGCTGTACATCAATCATCCCATTAACTCTTCTCTCCTGATCCCCCACTAAGTTATCCGGGGATTGGCTTATTCTGACTGAAACGTTTTTGGCAAGGCTCAGAGGATAACGTATGCCTTGTAGATAGGCCATGATGTCATGAACACTCACTTACAGCTTTCAGCAAGACTGTTTTACAAAGAAACCCCTTCTTTCCTTGCCACAATTATCTAGCTATTAGAGTATATTATGCTAAAGACTTCTTATATTTTAAGAGTGATATCACCCCTTTGCTTTAATGTCCAGTCTGTGGGCCAATTTACACTCCCTTCCTCTGACACTGTGTTAGTTGATTGGAGGCTTGGCTTCTGTAGCTAAGAATAAAGCAACTATTGAAAGGCAAAAGGAGAGTGATTGTAGTAAAGTTCACAAATAATTGTGACTTAATACTGGGCATTATTAATGTTTGAAAAAAGCTGTTATTTAATATGCCCACCTTTGTGTCATCTTTGTGATTCTAACCTGCTTCCATCACACAGTCATCTCATTTTCTCTGTTTACTTGGTTTGCTTGACCTGACTTTGGCAGCCAATGAGTATAATCTCTGACTCCATTAATTGTGGCTAAGTCGTGCTGTGTTTAGCTATGTTTCAGTTCAGTGTGAATTTCACCCCACAATTGTGGATTAGAAATGATTTTGGGGGTTAGTGTAATTATAACTTCAGTAACCATGGTTAACAAGCCATAGGTTTGCATAAGATGTTGACTTAGTAATTATTGGACCTATTGTCCAAGATGCCTGGAATAAGGAAGAAGGTTTTTATTCTTCATTGTGGTTACTCAAAAATATATTGGACCTGAAAGATAGTAATTTTTCCAAGGGCTTCACCTATATTCTCTTTGACAAAAGAATGTCAGAAAATAAGTGATGAGGCTACATAAAGAACTATGTTTTCCCAAAACTATATAAAGGGCCTTAAATTTTTATGTGAAATTAGAGTTTCAATTCTCTAGTTTTGATCCTCTTAGTGATCATGTTGTTTCAATGTCAATAAAAGGAATAGAAGCAAGCTGAAAAATAAAAATAGGTTTGATCATTCTTCTAACACACGGGTATAAATCCTGATTGTGTTACGGGCTGGATCATGATGTATCATAACGTTTTTGCCTTTGTAGAGCTGAGGTGGGTGTGGCCTGTGCATGATGCATCCAGCCCACAGGCCGCCAGTTTAACAGGCCTGTTAACAAAACTCATTCCTGCCATAGGTTGCATGAAAATAGCCATTTTCCTCACTGATTGCCGTAAAGTTGTTTTTTTTAGGCAGCAGAGAACATAATTTTTATTTCCAGAGAGGGGAAGAGTGAGAGAGAGGGAGGAAGGGAAGGAGGGTGGAAAAGGTAAAAGATAGATAGATAGATAGATAGATAGATAGATAGATAAATAGATAGAGAGATAGAGAGATAGAGAGATAGAGAGATAGAGAGATAGAGAGATAGAGAGATAGAGAGATAGAGAGATAGAGAGATAGAGAGATAGAGAGATAGAGAGATAGAGAGATAGAGAGATAGAGAGATAGAGAGATAGAGAGATAGAGAGATAGAGAGATAGAGAGATAGAGAGATAGAGAGATAGAGAGATAGAGAGATAGAGAGATAGAGAGATAGAGAGATAGAGAGATAGAGAGATAGAGAGATAGAGAGATAGAGAGATAGAGAGATAGAGAGATAGAGAGATAGAGAGATAGAGAGATAGAGAGATAGAGAGATAGAGAGATAGAGAGATAGAGAGATGATAGAGAGATAGAGAGATAGAGAGATAGAGAGATAGAGAGATAGAGAGATAGAGAGATAGAGAGATAGAGAGATAGAGAGATAGAGAGATAGAGAGATAGAGAGATAGAGAGATAGAGAGATAGAGAGATAGAGAGATAGAGAGATAGAGAGATAGAGAGATAGAGAGATAGAGAGATAGAGAGATAGAGAGATAGAGAGATAGAGAGATAGAGAGATAGAGAGATAGAGAGATAGAGAGATAGAGAGAGAGATAGAGAGATAGATAGAGAGATAGAGAGATAGAGAGATATTTAAACTATTTTAAATACTTAAATTTATTGAATCTATTTGGATTTGTACGATTGTTTATATTTCTGTTGTGAGCCACCCCGAGTTCGCGGAGAGGGGCGGCATACAAATCTAAATAATAAATAAATAATAATAAATAAATAGAGAGATAGAGAGATAGAGGCAGAGGGAGATGATAGAAGAAATTAGACACATACCTTTACTTTCTGAACTTTTTTAAGGTGCAGGTTTACTTGCTTATATGCCCTGTGAAATCTGAACCCGATTAAATATTTGAAAGATGAATATTAAAAAAAATGCTTTTGTATGTATTGTTATTGTTTGAAGTTACTAGAAGTGCAGTTCTGCCTCGGAGGAAATTGTCCAGGTATGTCCCCAGGTAAATATAACTGCTCCTGATTCCTAAATTCAGCAGTACATTAACTACAGTATCTTTGAAATTACTAACCTAAGGGATAGTCAGCATCTATTATTATTTTCTCCATGCGGGCAAAAGGCTGCTGTGCTCAGATCCAGGTAAAGATACTTCATTAGTCATTTGCCCTTTGGAATGATGCCTTCTTAATGTTTCAAAAGGCCAAGATAAAGAGCCAAAGGACATTTTAAATTGCTTGGGGGGTCAGTTTTCCACTCTGCAAACTGCATCAAAAGTAAAATGGATGGGTAGCAGCAGAAATGGCAGAGGGATATATACAGAATTTCAAGTTGACCCTTTTTTATTCAATCAAGTTACTTAGCAGTTTTCTGTTTCCAAAGTTTTGGGAGATGAGAGTTGCATAGACAGACATTTTGCCAAATTCTGAAGCTCAGTGACATAGACTTATCAACCAAGTAAGTTGTATATTGTAGGTACAATATACAGTGCCCTGTATTTTTATACCATTCTGATTGTGTGAAAAATATTGATAAAAGTTGAAAAAAGAACTGGATCATTATGGGAATCTAATTTCCACTTACAGCTTATCCCAGTCTCAATCAATTATATTTTCCATGAGATAATACAGGAAAATCAAAAGTTATTTGGATTTGTGGGAATTAGTTGTATTTTGAGTGCCAGGAAGGGGGTCTTTTTGGTACCTTTTATGTTTTTTACCATATTTCTTAAAAAATATTCTTTCTCAGCTGCCAGGCTCATGTTACATAAGATGGATGGCTATACAAATCTTTTTTAAAAGTCACAAATATTTATGCTATACAGATGGGCCACAATTTATGAGCACAATTAGAACCACAACTTCTGCCACTAAAACAATGTGGTCATTAAGTGAATTATGTCCAATTTTATTACCTTTTGCCCACAATTATTGGGCAAATCATATTAAGCAAATTTCTCATCTTCTTCCCTTGGCTTGCTGGAAGGCCCCTGGAAAGATTGCAAATGGCAATCATGTGACCCCAGAACGTTGCAATCCTCATAACCCTCAGTTGTTAAGAGCCCAAATTTTATCATGTGACCATGGAGATGCTATAGCAGTGATGTGGAGCCAGAAATAAGTCACTTTTGTCAGTGCTGTTGCAATTTTGAATGCTTGTTCTGCTTGTGTCAATATGACCCGGAATGAAATTTGAGACTTGTAGATTATTTGTCATGTGGATCTCAAACTTGTGATTAATTGACTTTACTCATTTGAGAGGTTCTTACTATGAGTGTGGGTTTGGTTTTGTTTTTTGGTTTTGCTACACACTGATTGTTACATTTCATTACACCTGCAACAATATGTGTACAGTAAATGCGAACAGAACAGCAAGGTTAATGAATGGTGATAAATCAAGGACTACTGTAGTATTGGATCAAGATGAATTGCTTGTAAGGTACTTCAAAAGTCTTCTTCAACCACATAATAGGTTAAAGCACTCTGGATTTTTTTCAACAAAGGTGTAGCATGGAATGCTGATTAACACATTAGATTTAAGTAGAGGACGTGTAATTGCTATGCCACATGATCAATCACATTCTTTCAACCTAATGCAGCGGTTCTCAACCTGGGAGTTAGGACCCCTTTGGGGGTCGAACAACTATTTCAGAGGG